>NC_047174.1:10595710-10895710 GCF_009819705.1 Hippoglossus hippoglossus
GTGTGCCCTTGCCTCAGTACCTATAACACTGGGGCAGTTTAATTTCCTGATGTGACATCCAAAAACGATAAAGCTGAATCATGATCCTGTTATCAATCCCTGCACATCACATGGGCAGTAAATGTGGCCACAAAAATAGAACAAATCTTCCATTTGCGAGCTAAAGGCTATATATCCTTGAAAATAAAAGATAGTAAATGAAATTTGAAGCCAAAGGAAATGACAGTTTACTTTTGGTTACAATACTTCAGTCCTTTTTTTGGTCTTTTCCATCGAGAATAAATATAATAGAGTTGATAGATGGAAGGATGATAAAACAATTGAAAGAACTGCAGCAGTTTTTCTTGTATCATCTGTCTGTCTTTATTAGAAGATCCGTTTATGCTTCTTCTCAATCAGATTTGACCTTAATTGGGGAGAAGTCTGGTACATTGAAATATATCTGGTCCATGTGCCACTTTATCTTACTCAGCATCATACAACTGTGCAGAAATTACATGTGCACAATTCGTCTGAAAAACATGTGGATGTTATTAAAGAAATCAGTTTGCTGGACTCTTTTATTTGTCGGAGAACAGTAGCACAATAGTCCAATTACACCGGCTGGTAATGTATTGATCACGCCAGAATCCAAAGTAAAGGTTAAGAAGCTGATAATTCAATGATAACAATCAACACAGTGCAAATTAAAAAGGTATTTGTGAAGAGCGCTCTGCTGCACATGTGTTGAACACCCAGTGAAATGAAAGTCTCATTACACAGCAAGCGAGTCAGTTTGCCCCATTCTCAAACAATGACTGTGCTGTGTTCACTGTAATCGGGATCAGTCAGAGGCCCAATCATCTGTGACTCAGCAGTAATGGCATGGGACAATGATTGGTGAAATCAGCTCTGCACGCAGCTGCTTGAAAACAGAGAGGAGGCTGTAATTTGCAAGAGAAAAGAAAAAACGGTGCATTTGCTTCTTTGGGAAACCACAAGATTTGTTCATGGGCTTAGCAGCATCTCTTGTGCTTTATGCCTCCAAACTATTATTTCAAAGGAATTGTTTTTTATCCAGGATGATGACCAAGAACTCCATCCTCGGAGTAGTTTCATCTGAGGCCCTCAAAGGCTTTTTGGACAGAATATAGACCTACGGCAGGAATAGCAAAAAAGACATAGGTTTGAGCTTTTGAGTACATTATTTATATTTCCCTCACTGCTCCTTGTAAATACAATAAAGGACGCCAAAGTCTATTTTGACTGTTTGCATTTAAGCACCAGTGGCATGCTGCATTGAATCCAGTAAGAAGAGGAAAAGAAGAAAATAAAGGCTATTTTTCCCCAAAACAATCTTGTCATCGAGCTGTGAGGGCTCCAGGGTGCGATTACATTGTGTGACAGCGGTAACGCTTCTTACATAACCACAAAGAATTCCTGTCTTGAATATATAGCTCCACATCACATCAATTATTCTGTGATCTCCCAAAAGACCGCAAAGATTCTCCGCCGCTGCTCTTGTAAAAATCCAAATGCAGCCAATAAATAATTAATTAGAAAGTTTCTTAAATGGTTTCAGAGAATCGCCAAAATGATCCGAAAGTCAATAAATTATGGATTTTCTTCTGGCAGCTGGACACAGCGGAGTATTATATGTAACCAGCCCCCCTCCTCAAAAAAAAACTCTCCAACTGACATGAGATGTAGGGGTCGGTGCGTTCATGTATTTCCATGCTTTACATGTACATCAGAGACTGAGAACTTTTCATTTGGAGCCAAGTGAGGCTGTATTCCGCCTTTGTGATGGTCAGAGATGATGTGCTCTTACTATCTCAGACTGCTAATGAGGTCCACTGGGCATGTTTTGATCATATACCAAACAAAAAGTTAGATTGAAAAAAAAGGTCATTACTTTAATCCACTCTAATATAATCCAGTGCATCTGAGAGATAACACAAAACTAATTTTACAGAGTGCATACATCTATGTCCAACAGTTCTCTTATACAACCACATTTAAATTCCCCACATCCAGACTTTTATGTAGATCTGCAGCAAATAGCCCAAACTTAAAAACACCAGTCCTCTAAATATACCAGATTGTTTTTCATCAACACCCATGAATTATTCTCTGAGAAATCAACGGAAAAATGCCAAAAGAAAAAAAGATTGCCTGTATCTGCAAAAACATTAAAAAGTATTTTCCATGACCCATATTTCATCCTTCCCCCAAGTTTTGTGGTAATCCATAAAGTAGTTTTTGTTTAATCTTGCATAAAAACAAACACAAGGACAGGGGTGAATATACAAACGCCTTGCCGGAGGTAAAAATACAAAAAACATCTAGTTTTCTATTCACAACATCAGCGATTCATTGTTATACGTGGACTCTTCTCTGCAGCCAAAAGTTGAATGGCAGTGTAAAGGGCAGTGAAGAATCATCAGTGGAAATCGATCATGGTTCTGTTCATCCTGGGCCATAATACTACTAAAAAGTATATCAAACATATTCAGATTTTCACCTTTTCAAGAAACGAGCTAATCAACCTTTGCAGATGAGAAGATGATGAAAAGACGTCTTTTTTTTTCACTGTCTCTCTCTATTTTCGACTTCGCCCTCTGCCTCCATTGTATCAAACACAATCGATTCCCACTGTCCTTCCCTGCTGCTGTCTCAGGGACAGGCCGGCGACTGACGACCCAAATGTTTGCCACCACATGCGTCTGACTGTGTTGTGCGAAAGCGGTTCTCTGAGACAACTTCACACCCACAGCCTCTTCTCGCTCGCTTCCACTTTAAGGAACCTGCTCTTCACTCCGAGTCACTTTCATAAATTAACCATATTCCTGCTCTGCTTCCACCGGCTGCAGCAAAGAGCAACTATAGGGAAAAGTGCTTCTTCCTCACGGCTCCAACTTCTCTCCCACGCTGAAAATAGTAACTCTGACATGCACACGTGTTGCCGCAAAGCTCCAGATTTCTTCAAGTGTGGTTCACTGGGTTAGAAGGTGTCCATGTCTGTGTGTGTGTACAGGTGTGACGCATTGTGTTGGTGTGTATTTGCATGTAGGATTATTTGCATATAAACACAAATTGACTTTGTGGATGAGAAGAATGTGTCCGTCATACTTTCTCATTTGGTGCAGTTTACCTCAAGGCTCTCCCAGGACTCCCTAAAGTCAAGCTCACTGAATCTATCAGCTCCTAATGAGCACCACACACGTGCCTACTGTTGGTGTGTGTGCGTGCGTGTGTGCGTGTGTGTGTGTGTGTGTGTGTGTGTGTGTGTGTGTGTGTGTGTGTGTGTGTGTGTGTGTGTCTGATAGATGCGTGGGAGTTTGCAAAATGGAGGGAGGAGCTCTTCAAATTTTGTGGGCCGCACACACACCCTCCCGTGCCATATATGCGGTGCATTTGTGTGAGGTAGTTTACTTGTGTATTTCTGTTTGCCAGGGTACAGTATTGTGCTGGTGTGTGTGTGTGTGTGTGTGTGTGTGTGTGTGTGTGTGTGGGTGTGCGTGGGAGGGAGTGCAGCCACGACACAACTCCCAGTGGGACTGACAACACTGCACTGCTGAGCTAAGGAGACAGAGGGAAAGAAGTGGAGAGCAGAGAACCAATTACAAAGGCTCAGTGGCCGACTCTCATCACTGGGCTCAGTCAGCTGAACCGGGAGCAGAGATTGCGCCACGCGGCGAGCGAGGCTCACTCGCACGGGGCTTATTCTACACATCTCATTTGGCGTGACGCTTCAAAGTAAACATTTTAGCTTCGGCACTTACCGGAGGCCTGGTGATGAGCCTCTTGACTTGGACTTGAGTCACAAATCAAGAAAAATGAAATGCAAATCAATTTTCAAGGTTAGGGGTTGTGAAATATCCTCACACACTGAGAAATGGCCTTTCTTTAAAGTTTGCAGGTCTTAAATCACATATATGACGATCGATCATTACTTTATAACAGGATTCTAGAACAATACAAGGACTGTTAAAAAAAAAAGTATCAGCACACATTAGGGTGATAAGATATTATTATTATCACCTTAGCAAATTGAATGTGATGTAGAGCTTCCAATTGTAGCACATGGTTTCATAAGGAGACAAGTTGGTCAGTTGCAAATGTTTTACATGATTCTGAGCAACACACTTGTGACCATGTGATATGGTCAAAAGCTTTGAGTTAAGATAGTTGGAAGTGGATGGACCACATGACAAAAGTAAAACCATATCTTTATCTTTACCGCCCCCTGTGGCTGGCTTCAGTACAGGTCATTAACCACGCCTCATCCATGTTAGTTGACGCAAAAAAATCAAAGTACAATTTTTCTTAAAGATGATTTCTGCCACTTTCGGTAGTTTGTATCACACAGATTTATGTTCAAGTGTTTCCAGTAAGTTTGATCTTAGTTATTTGATGCCATAAAAACAGGGTGAAACTTTATGATTGACAGCTGAGACTAGCTTGCTATGCTTGAATGTGTGTATCGATACCGCAGCTCCGTATCCAGAATATTTTAGCTCAACTTTTCGTGTAATGGAAGGAAATGGAGATGCGATGTCCATCTTTATATACAGTCTAGAGTTATTTTATATGTATGTATGAATGGACATATCAATGCATTTCATACTATTTACACTTCGAAGCTTCCCTTGCAGAGCCTTGTGTACAATGTAAAACCAAACTCACCCCAGATAGAACTGGGGCAAGTGAGGCGAAGTTAAAAGAAGAAAAGCATTAGAAATTCATGGCAGTGAGGTACAGTGTGAAGTCTTGGATGGGTGACAGAAGTGTCAAGGTTGAGTCACCTGACGCCTACATACCTCGGGAATGTGACTTGGTTTGAGATATGTGGCGTGAGCAACAGAGCAAGTAGTTCACAGGGTTGATTTTGTCATATGAAGAGGGCGTCTGAATAAGGTTTTCATTGATAAGTACTTTTGTAGCTCCAATTACACGGAACACCTTGTTCCACTTCCTCCTTTAATTCTGCACGTGTAAAGTGGATGTCAGGGATCTCAGCCAACACGTGGGGTGTGTGCTTGTGTTTGTGATAGAAGAGCTGCTCTACCCTGTGACTTGGCTCACCTGCCTGTTTAGTACCTCTCCTGTCACCAACACGGGAATCTCGTGGCCAAATGGAAGCGAGACATTGGTGGCGCTCGGCTGGTGCCACATACCTGAACACAGGTGACTCACGTGGTGGGCGGTCTGGATTAGAAATCCCAAAGGTACATTCTGTTCTCGGCAGACGCGATGTTAGACAAGCCAGAAATGTGGAGAAGCAGCTTGTGAAGTGTCGTCTGATGATTTACAATCACAAGGGGACTGTTCTTTCAATTTTAAGGTCTTGATCTTATGTTAAGATTTGGCATTTAAAATTGAACTGAAGTGACTACCTTTTATTTTACCTTTACTTATATTTTTATTCAATTGCACCGTTTTTTAAGCCCAAATGTCCACTGTTATCCTCCTGAAAATAAACGTGCGCACGTGGATCACAGCGGACAAGATAAATGAGTAGATTTTAATTTTTGGGTGAACTATCCCTTCAAGACATCTGGACGAACTCAAGGAAGGAACTTTGTAATTCTGAAACAAAATGAAATTGGGTTAGATTTATTTATTCTTCTTTTTGTTGGAGGCGTTCAGTCCTTTTCTTCTCTGTCTAATTAGGTTGCAAAAATATTTGAAATAGTTCTCTCAGTTTCTCCCTGACTGTGTTTAGCAGACACCATGTGACCTTTTCACTAATACAGTCTTCAATTGATGATTGACAGGAATGAGCCAGGGGACACAGGGACATATTACCTGCTCGTGCACACACACAGACACACACACACACACTCAAGTCTGTAAACCTGAGTCACGTGTCTCCAAGGACACAGTGTAAAGGGCATTTTATCATATCCTTTCATCTGTGGCTCGATGCAGATCTTATTTTGCCCAGAAAATACAAAAGAAGGAATGACGTCGTATATAAACACCTGTTGTTTGCACAACATGCAACTCCAGATTTGGGTTTTGAACCTTAACCGTGAAAAAAATTGTAAATGTTTATTTTTTCATCGTTTTTTTCATCTTGTGTAGTTTGGAAACAAGGCAAGAGCAAGAAAATCAGGGAAATACAGCGTCAGAAAACACACCAGCTCTACTTCTCCTCTTTAAGAGCAGCAGACTACTTCCTAATGAGTTGAGGAGAGAGTCCAGAGATTATATTACAGCCATATTTATAACATCTCAAGACCCTCTGAAAAAGTTATGAGGCTGGAAAAAGTTTCTCACCAGACATGAAAAAGTGTCTTTACTCAAGTGGCAGGGGAGTAGAAAAGCTCAGCCTGCGGTGTGTCTCCTCTTACAGTGAATATTAAATCTATGTGTTTGTCAGTATCTTGGCGTCACAAGTTCACTGCTCAATAGTGTCATGTGATTTATAAATAGCTGTGAAGTAAAAAACATTATAAGATGATCAATAATATTTTAAGCATTACTCCCATTGTCCTCTTTACATCATTGTTTTTGGCTTGTTTGATTTCAAAACAGGAATAGAATTATCACGTCATGTATTTCTTATTTATTATAGCGGATTCAGGTAAGTCTACACACACACACACACACACGCAGGCTTGTGTCTAATGAAACCCTAACCTTTACTATAACCACATTCACATGTTACCTCTGACCTTAAAGACTTGAGAAATGAAGTTTTGCCTCATTAGGACCAGGCTTTGGTTCCCATGAGGTCTACTGATCCTGACAAGGTCAGTGTTTATGCTGGAAAAGGTCCTAAAGAGGTAACAGAACGAGTACACACACATACGCATCTGGCTCATAGCTTGCTAAATATGGACCACACCACATGGCTACAATCAACCGTATTGAGCGCTCAATACTCCCCCTATTGTCTGCTCTCCTACCATATATGGCCCATATCAAACCTAAACTTTGCCCCGTGTCCCTGCTCTGTCAGTCCCATTGTACCCGCAGTGGAATTCCAGTCTTTCCAGGAACAATGGGAAGCGTTGACTTCAGAGGAGCAATCCACGCGATGCCTCTCAGATAAGGAAGTCTGCAGGAGCCACAGGGAGCACACAGACGTACGGCAGCACTATTTACAGACGCGCTTTGTTTCTGTCTTTTGTCTCTCGGGCGGCTCATGGCATGCCAATCCTTTCCCCGAGCCCGCTCTGTGTCTCGGGTGAGAAATCCCAGTGGGTATTTACTCTGTTTCCTCTCAGTTCATCTGTGAAACTCTGCATGCACTCGTAAAAACGTCTATGATGATTGACAACTGATGTTAGTTAAATTGAAGTCAGGTTAAAATATTATGTTAAAGGTTTGAAGTAATTCTGAGCAGTTTAGATGCACATTGTGAATGAATGGCAACACCATGTTGGGATTCTCCCTATTTAGCATTTTAGCTCTATATGTATTTAAACATACTATAATTTGACAGTGAATAAATGGATACAGGAACAAGTCATTGGTCTGTTCTCATTAAGGTTGTGTTATTAGTTGTTTATACACCGAATAACATATTATATATAATAATATATTAATGAATCAAGAGACATTTTGCTGTGAAATACATGAATAAATAAACTTAAAATGCATTTATTATTATTACACTATAACCATATATTACTTGATCCAAAAATGTGTAATTATGTGACAGTAATAAAGTTGAGTTAGTTTTGCCCTTCACTGACTCCATAAATGGCACCAAAGAAAACAATGGTCTGCATATTAACACACTGTGACTCTCCCTCTCACACACACACACACACACTTCTCTTCTAGCCTGAGGTTCAGTGTGTCCTTTATTGTCCACTCCCTGCACAGCGGTCAGCTGCTTCCTATCTGGCGCCAGACCAATGAGGAACTGCCGACCCCCCATCGCCACGCTAACACCATGAGGTGGTTCAAAGCAGAGCGGGGACCAGATGAGAAATGTTGACAGGAAGTGAGGAGGGACATTCCCTAATTCAAAGTTGTGTAAGTTGCAGATATTGCCGGGGGATTTTTCATTGCAGCAGGTGCTTGGGCCCTGAAAGTTATTAGATCATGTCCGAGGATAGAAAATCCACACAAATTGGTGATTGTTGTGAGAATTTCCCTTTGTTAGTAGAAACAGGATCATTCAGTGATTCACCAGTCACACTCGGTGCCATCATTTATTAAAGCACACAGGTTATTAACTCATCTTCTACTTTCTGGTGTGATTTTTATTCGGTGTGAAAGATAAATCATAAGTCAGCGCATCTGTTCTAGCCACAGGGCAAGAATTTCAATTTCATCATGAATACCACAGACATGTACGGAGGGAGAGGGGAAACCAGTTCAAAGTGAAATCCTGATAGATTCGGAGGGAGAGATGCGGAGAGCCAGATGAATGAAATACAGGAGAGTGTGCTGGAGGGGCGAGTAGATGTGAAAGAAAATAAAAAAAAGACAAATATAAAGAGGAGAGAGAGATGAAGGCATGGGGGAGAAGAGAGATACAGAGATCTGACAGGGGAGACGAGCCTCTTTCATAAAGAGCATTGAATATGAGCCTCAGTCTGTCTCCCCGGGGGTTGAAGCCTGGTTTTTCCTTTCACACACACACACACACACACACACACACACACACACACACACACACACACACACACACACACACACACACACACGTATATAGTGAGCTGTCAGTTGAAGCCAACACTATATTAACTAAGAGAACACAAACAAAATATTTGTTGAGAACCTTCTGATTAATTCATGTATTTAAGCCCGGAGCCAAATTAGTTTCTCTTGCGCTTCTATACCCCACCTGACATATGGATTAACCAAACACTTCTACAAACTTAAGGCAGACAAACAAGCAGCAACAGTAAATGTCAGCCTTTGGTGCTTCACCACTTCAATAGGGTGGAGGTAGAGGTTGGGTGATGGAGGTGGTGGGTCAACGACACACACTTGTCTCGTTCCCATTGTCCTTCATTTATGTTCGTTACTTTCTTACCTACTCATAACTCCGCCAAAGAACTTTGTGATGCTCTTCCTCAGCGACACCATCTGAGAAAAACTCTTCATCGTCCTCGTCCGATCCCAGCGTCTCCATTTTCTCCAGAGAATCTGCAAAACTGAATGAAACACATTACCTCAATATACAGGTTCCAACTTCAGTGTTAAAAGACCACTGCCAGAAATTCATGCTCTCAATTACTGAGCTACATGTACAGGACCAAAGCAACACTAATAGATATTTACAAACTCATTGAATCCCACCAGAAACACTGCATTTTACCAATACTTAATATATAAACTGAAAATTTACCATTATTATCATTTCTCATTATATTTTCTCTTAATAGTAATGTATCAGCACACACACTGGCCAGAGGAACTGCGTTTTTATTGTTTGAATGTTGATGAACATTAGGGCAATGGCTGCACCATTTGTCCAGGGACTATCCTCCCTTGGAGCAACTAACAAATCACCTACTGAGATCGACACACCACATTGCCACATATACAAGTAGTGTGTTGTTATCAGTTCTCTCTCTGTGGTCTGAATGACCCTTAAGAGTCGACCTAAAAGTTTTTTGTTCTGGTATTTCCTGTCCTTTAAATTCCTCTCAGGCTAAAAATTCTAGCTGAGCAGGACAAATCCACTGCCTGTCCCCCCCCCCCCCCCCCCCCCGGGGGTCGACCGGCCTGATTTATTATTGCCAGTGAGGTACATCCTGTAAAGTGCAAGGATTTCACCCGTTTCTTCTCTTTCTTCATCGCACATCAACTGAATTATTCATTTCAAAATAAAACACAGAGAATGAATACACAGCACACATAGGGAATGGCATCTACCACAATTAATAAAATAAGCTGAAAAGATAAACACAAATGTATTTTTCTGGGAAAAATTCAAGACGGAGAGAGTTGAGCTGCAGCCCCCCCAGCGGAAAACATTTCATCTCTTCCTGCTTCCTTATTCTCTCTCATCTTTCAGGATCACTGTTTTACTCCCTCTGTTTTACATGCATTTCTTATGTATGCAGTTTTTTGGGAGTATTGGGGAGGGGGTCTTATATAACACACACTCCTACCTCCGTTTCTCACACATATATTTCTTGTTCTGCTTCAGATCACGCACACACACACATTCATATTTATTTTGTCAACACCTTCACCATTCAATCATGTGTATTTTGGGATTTCAGCTGATGGAAAGAAAAGCTTTTAAGTGCTGGATTATTCACCATAAAGTTTTTTTTGTCTACTGAATTGAAAAAACTAAGCCATATATATATATAAATATATATTTATTTATTTATTTGAATCATTGAACTCTTGCTGCATTTACAACAAGCAATTTCAGGTGACCTGGGCTCGACACATCGGGAAATGTGAATGTGATTTAGACTTTTAACCCTAAATAAACCTGACTGGTTTTCCACAGACGGACATATAGATATTTGTGGATTGAATCAATAAGTACATAGATGATGATGAAATAGGTTTTCCCAATCATGCTTGTGTGCCTCCACCAATCAGGAAATATGATCTCAAACAAACAACGTATTGTTTTACATGCAAAATTGAGCCTTACCAACAGGCAGAACAGGTCTTACTGTAGCATGGACAATGTAAAAAGGTCACTGAAGCTGCTTTCAGACATGCACTGAACTCCCTAGAAGCTCCCAGGGCTGGAGGTGGGAACGCACATGTCCATGAGAGAAAACAACAGGAGGTTCTCCACAGGATCCACGAGCGAGTGGCTGTTTTCATGACGTGTCTAACAAGTACCAGATGCAACAATATAAAAAAAACAAAAAAAACAAAATATCTCAAGAGGAAAAACTCAATTCTGTGGACATCCTCTAGAATTCATGTCTGTAAACGGCTTAATTTAAATAGATAAAGCTGGTCCCAAAATAAATAATCCCACTGAATCAAGCTTCCAGCTCTTTGTGATGGTTTCACTGCAAGAAAAGAAAAGCTGACTTGAAGAAAACATTTTTAAAAGTCTGAAAAATAAGTTGCTTTGGAGTAATAAAATAAATAACTATGAGAGAAAAGCATGAACAAAAGCAGATTTGTGACTTTGAGCTAAACATTTTATAGCCAGGGCATGTCCAATTTGTGTCATTAGCACATAATCCGTTCATGGCTGAGAACGTAACCTTCTGCATTCGTCTTGGCCGAGCCATATAATGTGCATTTAAAGCACTAATTTCATGGCCATTCATACACATGGTTTGTTCCCAGGCCGTGAACCTGTGCTACTGTAATAACGCATGCAAGCACCACTCACCTACAGAACTCCTGCAGACACTCGTTTACCTCTTCACCTTATTGACTCTCTCTCTTGGGGGGAAAAGTGCATTTCCTCCTCCTGTTTCTTTGAAGAGTGCATAAAAGAAAACAGTTTTGCTTTTGGGGTAAGAGGCAAACAGAGATGTCACTTAACATTTGAGCAGGAAATTTTCCGAAAGCTGTCCTCGTCACGGAGTTCAGCCGTCTGACACACATGCATACTCGAGCACGGATGAGCACACACACACAGACACACACGGACTCACACAGACACACCGATATAGACACTCCACCGAGGCTTTGAAATGGAAATGTTTCGGCCGTGTTCCAGTGAATACGGAGCCGAGCAGGAGAAAAACACTCCCCTGACACAAGCGCTGGAAAACAAAAATACAAAAAAAAAAGAAGGGAAATGAAATGACATGAGAAATTCTGGCACATGCAAAACAACTCCTGAAGTCACTTTGTGAATTTGTAAGATTTGCAAGATTTGTTTGTCAAAGTACAGTACGCATCAGGTTTGCGATGAATCATCGGGATATTTTGCAGGATCTGCTGGTCTGAAATAAATAACTGAAAATGTCCGTGGGCCCTGAAGTGTCAATACAAACTCCAAAGCTGGTCATCCTCTCATTTCTCTAGCCGCTAATAGACCAGTGGGCAGTGCACTCTCCTGTAGTGGCAGAGACTTTTGGTGTGGTTGACTCCCCACAGCATGAACAAAGTGAGAGTGTGACGGTTGTGTAAGGCTGTTGTCCTCTCGCATCTTTGAACAGAGCGGTCGAGACGTTGACCTGATCTTCCCCCAAACTCTGCTATTTCTCATGATGTTAATGTGAACTGAAATGCACTTTAAGTCCCGTATTATTTCAACGCTGCCTGAACAAATGAGACTCTTTATATACACATGTCAGGATCAACAGATTACAGGTACTGTCCCTCAACAGCATATATATGTACAGTGTAAATTATTTTAATTTTCAATTGTTTGAGAAAAATACTTTTGAGGGAAAACACACAACACACCTTGAAGATGCTGAAATCTTTGAAAAGAACATTTTAAATTGGATATTCCAGCAGGTTAGCACCACCCTGACATGAACTTACTGTGCTGTGTACTTTGACTTTTTAGATTGGTCCATGTCCCATCCACTCACACGGAGGAGGTTTATGACCTCTACTGCAAAGACACTTTGGCCTCACCTTAGAGGAGCCGTTATGTCGTCCATATTTACATATAGTCTATGGTCTGAACATCTCAATGATGCAAATCTTGGCACACGGTAATAAAACTTCCAACAAGAGCAATTAGGAACTGATAACATATCTACTATGAAGTGTACGACTCTGATTCATATCTGTTGCACTCAACCTATAGCTTTTACATTTCATCCATTTGAAAAACTTGTTAAATTCATTTCTTGGAACCTGCAGAAACCCTGTTTTCATTTGCACACATTTGTTTTTCCTGTACTGAAAAGACTGCAAGGTGTATCAATGCAGCAAAAACATACTAACCACTGTCTTCATAACATCTGCTCACCTTATCTTACTGGCATAATTCTTAAGGTCTGCACTGGAAGAGCATTTGCCCCCTATTAACCCACATAGACCCCACAAGTACAGTGAACAAAGCACCAGATACTGCTGACGTCTTTAACCCCCGAGGTCAGTGGGACTCCGGAGGAGATTCTTTCTTCTCCTTCCACCATTAATAGGGAGGGAGGAGGGGGAGGTAGAGAGTCGGAGACAACTGCGTGCTGCTTGTTCCCGGTGCCTCAGTGGAAGCATTACATTGCTTCTAATGTCTCATTATGCAGAATATTATCTCTCTTTCTCACTCCGAGTGTCCACAGTGACACAAACAGAACATTTGGTACAAACACAGACCGGTTTAATAATGTTTGGACCATTATACTCTCCAGGCTCTCTCTCTCTCTCTTTCTCTTTCCACACGCCTAACTCGACTGCACACACACACACATACACACACACCAATGTGGCCATAAAATCCTGCTGCAGTGTCATTGGCTGAAGCAGTACATCCCTGGAACCAATGAGGGCACTGAACAGGTCTGCGGACCGGTGGCCTGGTGAAACTACTCGGCGACTGAATCATCTTGGTATGCCGATGTGTGTGCATGTACACAGCACACACACACACACACACACACACCCACACGCACACCCAAACACACACACACACACCCACTCACACACCCACTCACCCAGGGCAGATTGAGGGGAAGTGGGATACGTCTTGCATGCAGATCAGCCACATTCATCTGAAAGAGGAAAAGCGATACAGATATTTCAAAAAGGATGTAGGAAATGTGGACATCACTATTATTACTACTGACTTCTTGACTCTATCTGCATGTGTGTGTGTGTGTGCATGTGTTTGCTCCCCGTCTCCTGTCTGCTCTGTCTCCTCCTGTTTTCCTCCTCCTCTCATCCCCCCTCACTAATTGACTCCTCAATGTCAGCAGCCATTTCTCTCCTTCCCCCTGCGTCGATCTCTATATTTCTCTCTCCCGGCCTCATTTTTCCTCCAAATAGTTTATTGTCTTGGCTCAAATCTCCCCTATGTTCTCCTCCAGCAGCACTCTCCTCCCAATAGTCATTAGCTTTTTTTCGGTATGATATATTAATTAAATCTGCTTTATCCTCCCCTATATCTCCTACCTACAAGTTTCCCTTTTCCCTCTCCTCCTCATACCCTCCTCTTCCTCCTCCCTGCGTCTTGCATGTTGCTTCCAACCGTCTGAGTAATGAGCGTCTCTGTTCTGGCGATCAGCCCATGTTCCCTGCGAGGATACACACGTTCATGATTCAGCTTGTGTGCCTAGATCTGCAGAGGAAACCCAGATAGGGGAGATGAAGCTGTAGAGGAGTAGATGTAGGATGTGAGAGAATGATTGAGGGGGAGAGGCTGAACGGGATTAATGTGTGTGTGTTTTATTTTGTCAAAAGGAAATGATGTAATCTAACTCTTCTTCTATTCATCACCTGTCTCTGTGTTTGTGTAAAATCCGATTGGATGCAAACAAATGCAGAAACGCCACTAAATTACAATGATATTCAAGTTGAATCATTTAGTCACTTTGTCTCTCTCCTTGTTAGTTAACACTGTGGGTTTTGAAAGAAATGGCTGCAGTTACTGTAGCATTACATCACTGCCCGCAGGGTTGCATCATGGGAGCAGGTTGGCTGGGTCTCGGGTCACAGAGATTGAGCCATGTGTCTGCATATGTCTGTGAGAAGACGGAACAGACACAGCGCAACAATTTGGCAATCGTGCCGTCTCCATCTCCATTTGTCTTGGTGACACGCTGGTACCACTTTGTAATCAGACACCATTTCTGAAATATTTATAAATTTCAAAGCTCTTAACATCTACATGACAACAGTTTTTAATCTATTTATGGATGTCAATTTTCCGCAATAGCCAGAACACGCACTCTGATTCTACCATTAAATCAATTTTCATATTATTCTTTAGCTGAGATCAGGTATTTTACATTTGACTGGAAATTGGACAATACATTAATTGCAGACTATGCAGAAAATTTGTTTAATTTTGTTTCAGACTATCCCTTTTATTAACACCTGTTTTGTAAGATTTAGAAAAAATGATTCAGTGCTGCAAATATTGAGTTGGCTGTTAATTAATAACACTAGTCAGTTATCTGGAGAAAACCTGGGTGAAGAGAAACAAAAGCTTTTACATGTAAGAGTAAGTTTTTCTTTCTTTTTAGTGGGTGTCTTTTTCCCATGTTTTGTATAGAGTAAGTAATATGGGAAGTTATTATGAATGAGGGGTGTCTTGTAATCCCAAGGTGGGATGGGCCAAATGCATCGGCATGACACAGAACTAATACAAATATATGCAGACAAAAGCATATCTTCTTTGGCAAAGGTGTCATAGATGTATGTATGTTCTTCACCAATTGCTTTGCCTCAGTCGTATCACAGTATTTCCCATTGTTGCTTAATATTAAACGTATTATATCATCAAGAAGTTATGAAGCAGTCACATGAAACACAATCTATGTTACATGTCCTGCTTAATAACATTCAGCCTATTGAACAAGTCACCAATTATTGTCAACATTTCTCATGTTTGTTCAATCCAGAAGAATTTCCTCCTGATAGGCGCGACCTGTTCCGTGTGTGTGTGTGAACGACTGTTTGACTACTGAGGTCATTTTTAAACCAGCTGCCAAAAAAAGGGCACAGATGTTATTTTCATATTCTTTTACAAGCCTCCATTAATCCTCCTCGTGGTCCAGGTGGGGGACAGTTTGCTTCTCGGACATTAACAATGAGTCATAAAGACGAGACAATCGCAGGAAAGCGCTTAATAGTCGATTTATTTATCACACCTTTCTCTGTGCCGGCACTCAGAGGAGATTTTAAAAAACAACAAACAGAAATGAGTATTTGAAGTGGAGCTCGGTTCAAGTTTGAGTGGTTGGTTTCCAATGGCAGGATGACACCTCTGTCCGGCCGGTTGTCTTTTATCTAATCTCAGAGTGGGCGGCAGGCTTCTGGATGAAAACACACTTTTGTAACTCAGTCATCCCCCAACATTTTCTCTTTGGTATCTGCTGCTGCTTATGGAAAGATTAGAAGTGGTGGCGCACGCACGCACACACACACACACACACACACACACACACACACACACACACACACACACACACACACACACACACACTGCATTTCGGATAGTGTGGGTGTTCTCCACAATCTTGCCACTTTTTATCTCTCACTCCGTTTTGCTATTGGCTTTTATGTAAAGATATAGAGCTGCAGTCACAGACCCACTGGACCTATGATCTATTAGTTATATCAGACCTGGGTCATATGAGTGTCAGTGTTAAGGTAAATCTTCGGGCTCAGAAAACTCTGCTCGGCTGAATTTTGAGTTGAGTTTTCTGCAACTGAAAAAACAACATCTCTTGCTGCTGCTGCTTTCGTCAAAAAAACTTTTTGACACAAACTTGTTCGTGGCCACAGGGCTATACAAGAGAGAACAGATTCCGAGACAAACGTACACAGATTCTAAAGGGAGAGAGAGAAAAGTCAAATAGCCGTCAGCACTTCTTCTCCATCCGTCACAAATGTCAGACGGAGAGCTGCAATGTCTCAGCCGCTCAAAACTCAGAGCCTCCGATGGACAGAGGGTATTTTAAGGATTTACAGCTTCACAGCTGAACCAATGGGCCGGTGTCCTGCAGGTGTTTATATATATTGTGTTGTGCTCAAAAACGAATTTCAGATTTTAAGAATTAAACTTAAGTACTATGATATGTATCACTGGGGCCCATATATAAGAATATTAAGTTGCTTATAAAACATCTACAAAGTTCATTTTTGGAAGAATTTGGCACCAACATTGTTCGCTCCACTTTTCCACCACTTGCTTGGTTTGTGTGTTTGTTTGTAAGAAAGTTTATGCAAAAACTATTGGATGGATTACCACGAAACTTGGTGGATGGATGGAATGGATAGTCCCATACAATTTTGGTGCAGATCACGATCAGGGGCCGGATCCAAGATGTTTTTTCCTTTTTTTTGACATTGCAAGATTTTGGCAGGTATATTAAGAGAGCTAATATCTACAAGTGTGGGAAATTTGAGTTTTTTAAGGAGATTGTTGGGCGTTGGTTCAGGTGTGCCCATAGCGTGCCATTCTAGTTTTAATCTGTGTATGCTTAGTAGTTTTCCTCTGCCATGCCTCATGTGTCACATGAGATTAACGAGTGTGTGCTTGAGAAGATTCAAACAAAACTCACAGTAAATCTCAGTGGACAAACACACAGGACGTCTCAGTATTTGAGCACTACGACTTAAAAAAGCATGTCCATTAAGGGGGAAATGTGTGTGAGTACTGACACTCAGCACTGTGACCGAGCCAGAAATCCTCTTACCTGCTGTATCAAAAGTTACAAAATAGTTTTGAGGCTGCAAATCTGTTTTTGTGCATGTGCTGTGTGTGCAGGTTATGTAAGCACTGACAATCCATGATGACTCCCGTGTAGAAGGTTGCAACTTCAAGTAGGAAAGGTCATTAGCATTCCTAACATGCCTCTGATGATGAGTCATCTTCAATGCTCCACGGGGGGAGAAGAGGTCAAACTTTGGACTGATGTTATTGAAAAAAAAAGATGCTGTATGTTGCACTTGTAATACACTGTTGCAGCACGGTTGAATGCAATAACACAGGTATAAAGACTGCATGATTTAAAACCTATTAAACATTATAAAACACAACAGAAATCTTGAGGTAGATAGACTATAAATTGAATCACCCTCCTATTGTCCTTTGCCAACGTCTTACAACAATAGCCATCCTCAAAGAATAGCGCGCAGCACAATAGCTTCCCCCCCTTGGTGCCTGTGTGTCTGCTGTCCACTCGGTGTACTGCAGTGGTGTGGCGAGCAGGGGAGGGAGCAGTCCGCTGCAGGAAAAGAACAGACACTGGAACGGCTCAAACAATGGCTTTGGCCTGCATTTGCTATTTTAAGAGGCTTCCTCCACCTTTAGCCTCGCCCCAAACTTCACCCAGCCTCCGATGCTCGACTTGGGCGCTATCGCTTTTTGGTCTCGTGCGAGCAGGGGGTTTAATCTCGACATGTGGGTGAGTCACAGAGCGGCCTGTGGATTGAAACGGCTTCCCGGATGCTGTTTCTGTGTCCCCGACCTGCTGCCACGCGAACAATAGGGTGAAGAATTGACAGGGTGGTTTCTTGGATCAGATTTTATATTTAATCTACTGATGCATACGCTCCTTAATAACATTTAAGTTCCATAATGAGATTCATATATTTTTTTATTGTTTGTAAATGCCTACATTTCCCTTCTATGGTTCTGTAATGTCTCCAATGTGAAAAATCTACTGTACACACACCAAGTGTAACGGCACCCTCAGCACAGGAAGCCCAGCTTTCCGATGACAGGAAGCAGCCCTCGCCATGGAGACAGCAGTCTGAGCTGGTGTCCTGCAGGTCAAACACGAGCACACACATACACACGCAATCTGACGCCTTGTATGGTCGACGCAGCGAGGTAGAAATCTATGAAGCGAGAAGGATTCAGGAAAGAACTGATGCACAAATCCCTTCCCTGTTTATACAGACCATAACCTTTAACCAGTGGAGAACACACACACACACTTTCACTCTGACACACTCTCAACCCTGTGGTCAACGCGGGCGCTTTAAATAGACAGGAAGCACAGAGCCTCTGTCAGAGTATGAGGAGGTGATGACCCGCTCTCCATCCTCTGCTGTCTCATTGTCTTTTGATCTTCACTCTGTTAATCCTCACTTATTTTTATTCCATTTTAAACTGACTGCATGAGGCCATGTGGTTTCTGTTGTTAGTCAGATGACAGTGCAGAACACGGACATGTTTCCCTCAGCATCTGGGATGACCGGCCAATTCAACTATGGACGTGTAAAACTCAAATAACGAAGTCAGTAGTGTGTCCTTCCAAAATTAAGATTTAATTAATGAGACAATAAGCTTTGATTGAGGTTGATATCACATTACCAGCCAGCACCATATACACCATACTACATACAAGCACACCAAACTCCACGGCCACAGCATATTACCATAGTACACTACCATGCTGTACAACAACATACTGTACAACACTACTATATCATATATTATATTACACCTTCACAGACAATATAATAGTATACTGTACCATGAATTACCATATTTTATTTATTCATGTGTTATTTATACCACAGTTATTATGCTACTTATGATTACACAATACTGCAGAAAGACAGAAGGAAGGAAGGAAGGTAGGAAAGAAAGAAAGAAAGAAAGAAGGAAAGAAAGAAAGAAAGAAAGAAAGAAAGAAAGAAAGAAAGAAAGAAAGAAAGAAAGAAAGAAGGAAAGAACTAGGTTGACACTCGGTAGAGCTTCTGGAATCTGGAAGCACAACTCACATTTAATTTACTTTTATTGCTGATCATTCGAGAGCGTTCCATGATGAGTTTCTTAACCAAACTCTTCAATATGTGGGATATACATTATGTTGGTTTCAACACTATTAGTTTGTATTACATTGTAATGTAAATATCCTGATTACTGGGAGAAGTAAACAATCCCATGAAGACCATTGTTCATGGTCTCTGAATGTTTACAGTCAGTGCTGAAACATGTAGCGTGTCAGTAAAAGTAGATCAAATGAAACCTTGACCTGTACATGATTAAATGCAAACATATAACACATCTTATTATTATGCAACTTGTGATGAGAGTGTGACTTGTGATGTTGCAGTAAACTTTCATTGTTTTTCTCTGCTGCCTTAAGCACTTTCACTTATGTAACAAAGTCAATAACTTGTTGGAACATTAGGCTTTAAATTAGCGTAAATGATTGCATGAATGTGTGTGAGTGTGTGTGTGTGTGTGTGTGTGTGTGTGTGTGTGTGTGTGTGTGTGTGTGTGTGTGTGTGTGTGTGTGTGTGTGTGTGTGTGTGTGTGTGTGTGCGTGTGTGTGTTTGTGTGTGCATTTGCACTATAGTAAACTCAGCCCGGTGTTCATTCATCCCTAAATAAAGGGCGTACACACGCCGTTTCCTCCGGCATGTTTATGCTCATGGCTCCACGCTGACCCCCGAACCTCACACACACTTTCCTCACACTCCCTCCAAACCAAAACACTCACCTCCTTCTCCTCCTCCTCCTCCGCTCCTCCCTGTTCACCTCCCTCCCTCTGAATCCTCCCCTTCCACCTTGAAACTGTTCTCCCACACACGCAGCAGCTCATCACTCAGTGACGTCAGGGCTGTTATTTGACTTCTTCAGGGGAGTTCTGGGTTGTTTGCGATGCAGCAACACGTAGCAGACGCAACAAGTTAATAATCTACTTTGTGTCCGGGAGGAAAAGCCACGATTTGGACACATTAAGTCGTATAAATAAACACAAACTAATACCCAAACGTGGCCATTTATTTGGAGATCAAATCAATTCGAGACCTCGCTTCAATTAGAAAACCCATGATCATGAAAACAAGCGATGGGTTCAAAGCATGGGAACCTCCTTTTGGGATGTTATTGTGCAACCCCAGCCAATCAGAGCAGTGAGGTGGAGTCAGTAAGAAGGAATAAGGTCAATTGATTCTAACCCGTGTGGAAAAACACGTTTAATGCTGTGGAAATAACAAAGTAGTTTACACGGACATGATGCGACGGCATAACACTGTTGCATCAGGTCCGCCTTGAGGAAGAAAAATATCATGTGACGTGTGTTTGTCCCGGAGCTGCACCTCACGCTTGTGATGTGAAACAACCAATTTCAAGAGTTAAACCACGATCTTGTAATAGAAGCGAGTGGTTGATTTGACCTTTTCATTCTCTTCCCTTTCTTACTCAAGTGTCTGTGGTCGTTGCCCACACATCTCTCCATCATGCTCACTGGCACCAACAGTGACATTACGACCAAAGCAGCTTTGTTCATCTCGACCTCCAACAAGAAGAGAGTGACACAGCATCAAACCACAGTGCAGCAACTGGCTACACAAAGTTTCTGTTTGTACTCTGAGACACTGATATGTAAAAAATGTAAGTAGAAAAACAAACAAATGAATAAATATGACTTAATGCCTCTGAAAACTTTGTATTGTTTATCCTTTGAGGGTCACCCTGGACAGATTGCCAGTCCATCACAAGGCCAACATTCAGAGACAAACAACCATCCCACCTACAGTCAATTTGGAGCAGTGGAACCTGAACTAGGGGTCCCGGACCACCTGAGCCATCGCAAAATACAGGACCCAGATGGCATACGGATGTGGGCCACTTCAGGCAATGATACGGCATTTCTGGCCTCTTGTGGCCCGGACAAAATGGATGTGAGCCTAAAGTGTCCCACTTGTAAAATAGCAGATTTGGACCAAATATCCCATCACAAATGTGGGCGTCTGAGCCGTCATTCCAAGCGGTATGTAAACTGGATGACAGCATGGCAGTGTGAGCCAAATCTGGGCCAAAACATTGTTTCTATGTGGGAAGGAGTGCAGCAAGAGGATTTTCAGAAATCAAAGGATCTTAAAATCATGTTTTAGCTGCAGTTGTTCCACAAGCTGAAAAAATACTAGTTAAACTTCAAATGAAACCTTTGTGTCTCCATGTGACTCCTGAGGTGATTATGACAGATTAGCGATAGCATTAGTTGCAACAGGTTGGAGATGATTTAGAATCTCTGGTTAATCCAACCTACATGTCGCTGGACTGTAAGAGGAAGCTGGAGAACATGTGAACTCCACACAGAAAGACCCTGGAGGACCAGCAGGTCTGCACCCAGAACCTTGTAGCTGCGCCCCCCCCAACAACAACAATCCAAGTTATCATGTGAAAAACTATTACGTAAACTGTGTAAGTGTGATTTGATCAGATTTGATTACAGTGACCTGGGAACACAAACCACTCTGAGACCCAACTCAGAAATATGTTCAAAAATACTTTGTTAAGCTCCTTTACGCATTCCTTAAACCCAATAGGCTCTTAGACGAAACAAAAAACATATTGAAAATTGTGACCATTAGCCCTTAATGAGGTTTAAGCAGAATGCAATGTTATTGTAATTAGACTAACGTGAGAAAATTAATACTGAAAGTATAATTTCATTACAATGGGGCCTTAATACTGACGTGTGGATAGCTGGATATGCAGCCCAGTTTAATACAACAGACCGACCAGGGGACTGAAATGCACATTACACCATCCATCCATCCATCCATCCATCCTCTTATCTGAGATCGGGTCACGGAGGCAGCCAGCTTAGTTGGATATTCTGGACATCCCGCTCCTTGGCCACTCTTTCCACCTCCTCCTGGGGGATCCCTCTGTGTTCCCAGACCAGATGGGATATTTAGTCCCTCCAGCTAATTTTGGGTCTACCCTGGGGTCTCCTCACAGTGAGGTACGCCTAGTAAACCTCCAACAGAAGGCACCCAGGAGACATCTTGATTAGATGCCCAAACCACCTCATCTGTCCCCTTTGGACGTGAAGGAGCAGCAGTTCTATGTCCAAAGTCCTCACCTAATCTCTAAGACTGGCCCAGCTGACAGAGAAAATGGACGCTTGCAATCGCAATCTCATTCTTTTGGTCACTATCCAGAGCCTGTGACCATGGATCGGTAAATCGAAAGCTTTGCCTTACAGCTCAGCTCCTTCTTTACCCAACGAATAGCAGCAAAGAGACTTTAGTTTTCTCTGCCATGTGAGACCTCATTATAAAGGACGTCACTAAAACTCCAGGGATGAAATGTAAACCTTGTAGCTCCTCTAATCTACAGCTACCAAAACTAATCCAATCCAAACCAGTCTAATATCGTATCAGTGATATTTGACATGTATCTCCCTCCAGTTGGTCTGTGAACCCTGCAGCGACTGCCACACAACACATTGTGGACTGTAGATTGATTTTAATGAAGCTCTGTTTGAAAAAGTCGCCCAGACTTCAGTTCGTCACTCCTCTGTGTGTCTCTGCCACTTCCTCCCTCCCTGCCTTCCTCTTCCTCTCCTCGTCTCCCCAGCTGCTCCTGCTGTATCCTGAGCTCAGCATCCCGGTGGGCCGATGCACTGGCAGGCCTACGGGTGTTGTGACGCCCTGCTGTGCATTTACACAGCCTTTTTTCTCGTTTTGCATCTCTCTATGGATCATCTCTTTCTCTTTTTCCGTCCTTATTTAATCCCAAAGTTGGTTTCAGTGGCACGACTGAAACTGGCTGTTTTCAAGCTCTCCTCGAACAGAGGGTTACGCAATGAACACACACAAACTCAATGAGGACCAATACATATACACATGTCCAACTAGCTGCAGAGAGGAGAAGAGATGATTACATTTTTTTGTTTTATAGTAATCCACAGCTGAAAATAGTCCGCAGTTCATTATTTAATCCTGTTTGAGTACTGCAGTGCCTGGCTGTTTAGAAAATTATTTATTCTTAATAATTATAAAAGAAGATTTTTGTTTTGAGGAATAACAAATGGGATTGAAGCTGAATGTCCCCTACAGGCTATTAGAAGCATTGGAAAATATGTAAGAGTGAAATATAGAGTAACAGACTAGTTCTTTAGACGTGATGTGCAACAACATCAGAAATGAAATGCGTTCTGAACAGCCACAGCAGAGGGGGATGATAAAAGTTTGCCATTATAAAGAGTAGGGGAGATGCAAAATTCACAACAGAGCAAATTTTCTCTTCAGGGGAAACAAACAAAGTGAATCAGTTGCTCACATTGAAGTACAACAAGTAGTTGAGTAACAAATTTAAAAGAGAGAGCTAGAAAGAAAAAGCCATGCCTGACTCTTCTCTCACCTCAGCACAGGGAACCAATCACAGCGGATGCCGAAAGATAATTGTTGTCAGACATACATGGAGACACCCAATACATGATGTCACAAAGGTGAAGACAGAGGGTTTCCAATTCAATCCAACCAGTCCACATGCAGTTTGGAGGGAGTAGAAATATTGCCTAATGCTGACTTGTCACTCAAACTCTGTGTATCAATACACACAAGTGCAATCATTTGCAGTTTGATCAAATTTACGGTCAAATTGGTGGTGTCAGGCAAAAGCAAGTGTATCATGGTATTTACTTTCACCCTCCAGCCATCATCAAGAGTACCAGTGAATAGTACTACAATTTTAGATGAATCAATTAATCCAGCTAAACTAAATTTAGCTAATATCAGAATGTAGAAGCCAACAAAATTATTAGAGAGCTGGTGTGACACCAAAGGAAAACCAGAGTTTAGTGAGCATGGAACACGAAGAGGCTCTTTGTCCATCTACAAAGCATCTGTGACGTCATATGACTCATTAGTGAAATTTTAATCAAACCATTTTATAGTCCCATGGGGGTGTTAAGTGGTGGGCCGAGAACAAATGTGTGTGTGTGTGCGTGTGCGTGTGCGTGTGCGTGTGCGTGTGTGTGTGTGTGTGTGTGTGTGTGTGTGTGTGTGTGTGTGTGTGTGTGTGTGTGTGTGTGTGTGTGTGTGTGTATCCATGTGTATGTTTCAAGGCCATTGCAGCTGAAGAATCCCCGGAAAGTGTCCCTTTCTCTCCTCAGCGAGTCAGGAAACACACGAGACGAGGAGCTATTGTCACGAAAAAAGACGCTTTAACAAGCTGGCGAGGTGTGTGCGTGTGTGTGTGTGCGTGTGTGTGTGTGTGTGTAAGAACAATGCACTTGAAATAATGTTATTGAACTGACTTTAGGTGCAGACAATCTCCCGTGATCATGTACCAATACGGTGTGTTTTCTGGCCTACATGATAAAGAGATAATATGTAACAATTCTTCAGTAAAATGTCGAACCCACAGAAACCTTCAATGTCATTCAAAGTAACAGGAAGCTATGTCTTTTGTTATTGTTTTGATTCCGTAGAACCCCTGTGGCCTAAGTTACATATTGTACGTTTACAGGTTGGACACGATATTAAATTGATAAATATGCGATCATTTACTTGTGTGCTTGGATAATTAACTCGAGTTATGTTAGGAATTTCAGTGTGTTCATCTGCCTGCCTCACCCGTGTGACCAGGGATCGATCGTGTCAGACGGAGCCCCGGTTGTACTGTCGGTCATGGACGAGAAGCAAATGTAAACAGACGGCGAGGTCACGCAGTGCTTCTCTTGTCATGTGTCGGGATGGGTCAGGAGCTTTTTTTTTGTGTGTGTGTGGTTAGGCGTGTGTTTGATCTCTTATGGCTGCGTTCCCAGGGGTGGTGTGTCACCGGCTATCCAATGAAATGGCAGGAAAGGGGTGCAAGCCACAAAAACAAAGAAGAGGAGTGGGGCGAAGGGACCTGTAGAGGCATGATGATGGAAAAAGAGGAAGAGAGGGGGGGGGGCGACAGGCCCATGACAGTTACTGTTTATTTGATAGGAAGAGAGACAGAGAAGGTCGGGCAAAGGCTACATATCAGAGCTCTGTCTAAACCAGTGTTTTGGCTCAGTTTCAGTTTTAATCCCCGTCCAGACTAGCACACCTAAAAAAAAGGATATTATTAATGTTGCGTTCTTCACTGGCAGCCGAGGCTAATGCTGTTGTTTTCTTCCAGATGGGTGTCATGTGATAGGAGACTGACGAATCAGCGAAGGCTAAGTCTCGACCAATCAGCAAACGGTTGTGGGTGTCTACGTCAGACTAAAACGCAGCGCCGGAGTTTTGAAACTAAAATGGGCTCAGCAGTGTCTCTAAACGTCTCAGTTTTAGCGCTTCTAAAACTCCAGAGAAGTTTTCAAATGAAAATGTCATAATGTGGATGTAGCCTGAGGGAGAATTATTTATCTTTGAAAACAGCACTTTTATTTGAACCCTATTCAACACTTAAAACAATAAGATCAACAAAGAATAATCCTATTGATTACTTTTGATTAGGTGGCACCATGAATCTTTCCTGGCAACAGATTTTCACATTACTGAACACTTGACAAGCTGAGAAGTTAAAGTGAATCACTAGTTAGAAATTAACTAGTGACATGAATTTACACACAAATCTAGTGATACATTTACAAATAGCTAACGCAATCGAGTTTAACCAACAACTTTTACTGGTTTCAGTAAAACCAGACTGCAGGCAGCACACACTAAAAAAATTTTGCCCAGAAAAGATATTTAGCCCAACAAGGTCTCAGGCCCGGGCCTCTGTGCTACAGGAGGATGTATGATTTAAATTCTCCACAATGGCTTCTTTATAAATATACTTCATGGCACTGGTGTCTCTCTAGAAATAGACTCGCAAAGCTTGATTTGATTTTCCATGCACAGGGGGAAGGATGACACCGAGTCCTTCGCCTGAATGTAGAAATAACGAAGCCAACATGTCACGGTGGAACAGTGTGCTGGGCATGTCGCCTCCAGCATGGCTGCCTCACAAAGGCCATCAGAGCTCCGCTGAGACCGAACAGAGCCGAGGCCTGTCTGTCAGCGCGTGGGTGGATGAGTGGATGCAAAAGGCAGCGGAGAGAGGGGGGGGGGGGAGTTGCCGACTTAATGCTGACTGGTCGGTTACTGGCTGTGGTACCATATGGCCCAGTTTGGCCTCTGATTCCTCAGGCCATAGTCCAGGTGGACATTCGTCTGCAAACACACACTCAGGTGGAAATGTTTAGAAATGCACTTTATCCCCGAGCTAATGTTTATTTTGTTCAGATTGACTGTTCAGATTATTCATGGTGAATAAAGAGATCAAAAGAATAACAGAAAATTAAACTTTAAAGGGTAAAAGAGCTTTATGTTGATACGTGTGTGTGTGTCTGTGTCTGTGTGTGGTTGTGTGGTTGTGTGTGTGTGTGTGTGTGTGTGTGTGTGTGTGTGTGTGTGTGTGTGTGTGTGTGTGTGTATGTGTGTGTGTGTGTGTGTGTGTGTGTGTCTGTGTGGTTGTGTGTGTATGTGTGCGTGCGTGAGTTCAAAGCTCATAGGATACTGAAAGTAGATGGACTATCTGAGGTCTAAAACTAATAAACATTCGTAACATTTTACTTTGAACCTGCAATTTATTATTTATAAGCTGAATTCAATCAATACTTTTATGTCACACTATAACGTAGTTACATGCATATATATATAAAATGACCTTTTAAAGTGTTTTATTGATGTTCAATGATAACGATTCCTGTGAAGCATCTATAAAGATTTGAGAAATTATTGATTAGTCAGTATAACGTGATTTATCATAGTCCTATGTAATTATGTATTAAACACATACTTGAAAAAGTGTTACTAATCAGTAAGTACACATAATTAATATTCGTATGCCCAGGTGGTTATAGCAGAGACGAGCAAAACCACAGGTTAAACAGATATGACGCAATTAAATGGCGACCAAAATGAAAAGTCAGTAAACAGGAAACATTTTGGATAATGTAAGTACACAAGTCAAAAAAATATAAAACATAGGTCTGTTTGTGTTTAGACATTTTAAATGAAGAATTGTTATATATTATATCTTTAATGTCGTTATGCCTCTATCTTCAATTTGTTTGAATTTAAGAAGAGCGGGTACAAAGTTACTGTGGTCATGTGGGTGTACTCAAAACATCTGCAAATCAGTGTAAAAGAAATGAAAGTATTTCTGGTGTTCATAATAATCCTTTTTTCTTATTATCTTATATCATCCTCATCAACTCTTGTACCTTCATCTGCTTTCACCTTTGAAGACTGAGTAACTCCCCAGTGAAAAGACCACCGAAGCAAATATACTCACCTGAAAGGTCAGTCGTCTGCTTCCATTCACAGTCTTTAATTAAGGCTCGATAAATCTGGGTCACGCAGGCACCAAGGGCCACGGTCTCAGCGCTGAATAGATCCAACTGTGTTTGACGGATAAGAGACACTGATTATTGAGAGACTGAAACATAGTCTCAATGATATTCTTTTATACTCAGATGACATATGCTGGGACTAACAAAGACAGGACCCTCAAAAACTAGAGGGTTTTTAGTCCATGACACATTTGTCCAACTCCTCCATCCTCTTATATGAGCCATTCATGCACGGTTATGAAAGCAGAAAAAAAAAAAAACAGGAGTATCAACCATAAGGGTTTTGTGACAACCTGTACTGACATAGTAGTATAAAATGCAGAATATAAGAAAACTAGTTTATGGGATTTTGAAAAAGGCCTCGAACATGAGGAATCTACAGCAGACCATCCCACGCTGAGCTCACACACACATACATACTTTTGTTACGTATGAAAAATATGCCCAATAATATCCATAACTCTACATCTGTATATTATCAAGTGACAACCCACCGTGATGTCGCCCCAGTTGATTGTGAGCTGACGTTGAGAAGCCTCAGGGTTTGGCATTTTGTCCGGTGCCATCTTGGTTGCAAGGACACTGCACGCCCACCTACACCTGCGACCTGCACCTATTGGACGGTACTACCTATCAATCATATGGTGTCCACACCCTAGTTAGAGAGCGGCTTGGGTCCAAATGAACCAGAGAGAAAACTAACTGCTCCCGAGCTGAGCCCAACAAACGGTGATTACAGGGATGTGCGCTGATAAAGAAAAAGATAGCCACACTCTTGAACCAATGGATACCATGAATTAAATAGGACCGTCATTTACTAATTGTTATAAATCAAGGGTGAAATTATTTTTCTTGTAGAGTTGTCTAGAAAATGACACATTTTTGCAACCAGTGGAGACGCCCTCTACTGGTAAACTGAGAGAATACAGGTTTTAAGGCACTTATGCATTGGTTTCACTCTCTGGAACTGGAGTCTATGTCTCTTTATATAAACAGTCTGTGGTATCGACTCAAAGTCAGTTTAGTTTTGTATTCAACTTTTGTTTGTACATCATATGTGACGACACTTCTTGTGTTACGTGACATTTCACAAAAGTAAGAAAACCTGTTCTCGTCTTGCAACTGCAGTAATAAAGGTGTTCCAGAGAAATCAGGTCAATCTCAATGCAACAACAACAGTCTTTCTATTAGTGAGTGAAGGACTTTTAGATTGGACCAAGCATTTTAAAAGCTCTTTTGTGCTCCCTCTTTTCTGGACTCTTCTCTTATTTCAGACTGAGCCTTGTGTCAATAAACGCCCTCGTGTAAACATCTAATATTTCCATGCTGACCTGGTTTCTCTATATTGTTTACTCTGCTGTGGCTGACCCACGCTTTTGTGTCCCCCTTGTTACCCGATGCTATGAAAACTGGTCTTATGGAAAAAGCCAGACATCCTTTGCACTGGAAATCAGCCAACATGGCTGCAAATGGACAGTCTGTGCAGTGAGTGTATAGACCAGAGTCAGGTCATTGTCCCTTTGTGTGATGTATGACAAAGATGGATATGAGAGCATGAGGGAGATCAGAGCCCGAGCTGCACCACAGCTCAGTTTAATCTCGTATAGCTTCCTCTACCTGTTCCTCTATTATGGTATTGAGAGAATGAGATATTAACTAGCCCTTCCTAAATGGCTGTGGAAAATTCCCAAAGGCAAAATGCTCGAAAAGATAATGAGCGGGGGAACCTTTAAGATACAGGAACTATTTATTCAAGCATGAATCATTGCCGCCTGAGGACTCCAAATGAAATGCCTGAAAATGTGCTGTGAGTTCTTGGGGCATATTAGGCAACACATTGTTATCTCAGCAAACTGCCTGGATCGGTAACTTTCTTTTAATATCCTGCTAATTGAATTGAAAATTGAAATGTGGATTTTTTTTTTATATACGATCCTGAGGCTTCCGTCCTTATTTGTCTCTATGATCAAACATTGTGTTATATCTTAATGTCACGTTGCCGCCCAGAGTGCTAAACTGGATTGGCAACAAGAGCTGTCACCAAATAAAACCATCAACCCTTTGCTCTTTTCTGTTTGACTAACAATCGGGCACAGACAGCACAGTATTGACAGGCCTTTTGTTTTTATTGTTTGGAGCATGGAGGTAAAAAGAGGCAAAGTCCTGCCCTACTTCTGAGCTGATCCTCCGGCTTCCCATGAGTCCTTGGCACACATGCACTGTCCCAACCTGCCAGTGCAGTTATTGAAGGCTGAAAATTAATCCTGGTACCTATTCTAAAAATAACAAAGCGGTTATTTAATTTCATTAAAACAGACAAGATGAAAACATCCGCAGTGTCGCGTGATGTAATTTCACAATATGTGTACAATGTGGACCTGAGCCCAGAGGTAAAACAAGGTGTTTTCTATCAAATATACAGTCCAGATGGCATGAAGCACAACACTGTAATTGATGTATAATCAGGATAAACACACCGTTCACTCAGTTTGTCAGGGAGAATGGATCTAGGCCACAGTGTTCTGGCAACTGCAGGAAGGTGAAGCAGTTCAGTGGGAATTTAGCATGTTAGTGCTAAAAAAAAAAAAAAGAAGTTAAATCATCATGAAAAGGGACAAAAAGTGTAACTTTGTAAGGTGGGATAATTACTGTCACCGAAGACATCAAGTATGAAACAGCATCTATTTCAAATAAAACTGAACAGTTAGATGCTGGTGAGTTTCAGTTGGTGGTGGCTCAGTAATAATCTTCATCCTATGTGGACATTTTGTGATCTGTTGTTCCTAAAGTCTGGAATGAATTGGGGAGGGGGGGGTTAAGGATTTCAGCTCCTAATACATGGAATAATTTACAGACTGATTTTCAGCTTCAAACTTTAGTAACATTGGTAAAACCTCTTGAGTTCACGTTGTCTTATCATTTATGTGTTGCTGCTGTTCTTGGCCAGGTCTCCCTTGTTAAAGAGATTATTAATCTCAATGGGACAAAACCAGGTTAAATAAAGGCTGATAACCAAAAGAAAAATTACATCCAAATCAAATTACTATATGTTTGGGTCAAAATAATAGTAATGTAATGCTGCATCTTATATGTACTTCCATGTTGACATCAACCAACAGCAAATAAATATACATGTTGAATCTTCTATTTATATTCAACACTTAGATGTTTAACGTCATATTCTTAAAGCAAATAAGATATATTTACATAAAATAACCCATGTCACTGTTTCCATGTTCCACCTGTAGGCTATTTTTAATATATTTTCATATATTTGTATTAGTTTGAATAAGTCGGATAGCTCTTCTCTTTTTGTCTGATTAGTGTGAATGCAGCTACAATAAAGGAATTCAAATTCTAATTTGAGAGTAGGTGTAGAAAAAAGACTTAGTGTCCTTCTCCTTTACAAGTCAATGTAACATCATTAACTCCTGAACCAGTCACCAGTGTTGTTTGCAGTCGCAGCAGCAACCTGTTCAAAACCTATGGTAAAGTTAGTTTAACATTTAGCAGCCACAGACACATATTTCCCTGAGGTGTAGGCGTGGGGGGTTACGCTGGACTTGCATTCAGCAGGTGGACAGAAACACAACACCACACGTTTGCATATGCGAGTCTACACGAGCATCTGTTTGCTGACACCTTCACAGAGTCACCTTTATAAGGGGACATGTCTGCTCTTCTTTGTCTTTTACAGTTTGTTCCCACTGCTCTCAAGTGGACAAGTAAGAAGCTAATGTAGGAAAATGAAGTACAATTCAAAACAATTAGAGACAAAGTGATCGACGTCTTTGATAGATCAGCTAATCACTGGAACTGAAGCCAGCATACATGTAATAAATACTGACATGTTCTCTCATGCATTGTATTTAAAGTCTTACTGCACATTATTTTGACTCGAAGGCTGCATTTCTGTTTATTTTGTATTCATTGTAATTAAGTATTTTGATGACCCATATATTTCCGCTGTGTAAAATATCTGACCTTGGCAGAATCAATGTTGAAACAGAACATTTCAACTTAACGAATGCAGCCTGTTCCAGAAAAACTGGTAAAAAAAAAAGAAGAAGAATTGACTTTTCCTTGAGGTCTCTGTAAGAAACTATGTGACAGAGCAATGCACAGAATGCTGAGGTTGCAGATACTCCAGGTGGCTTTCCGGTGGCTCCAAGCCAAAAACAAGTCTTGTTGCAATACAATAAAAATACCTGAAATAATTCTATTTATGCAGTTTTCAAATTCCAGCAGAGTCGGTGGCTGTTGCCTCTTTGTCTCTAATCAGAGGAAGCAACAACTGCAACCAGTGCAACTTCTCTAATCAAATTATCTCGACCATTTACTCATCTTTTCATCCATGTCCCATTTTTCACATTCTGCTCGATAGGTTCTGTGTGTGGCTCCAGCTTCAGCCATCATCTTACCTTTGTGGTAAATACACAGACAGTGACAGCTGCAAACATTTGTCTCTCTGCTGCCAAGTAACACACACACACACACACACACAGCGAACACTGGGTTTTCTTGGCTGAGTTTGCTTAACCTGCTTGATCTGCGGCGTTTTCTCAGGATTCAGCTTCGTGCAGGGCTTATCTGCTCAGGCCGTCCCCGCAGTGGAAAATTCCCTGAACCGTGAATGTGAGAGTGGTAAGTGAGAAAGTGTGTGATACATGACATTCAAAGAGAGAGGAAGGGAAAAGAAGAAGTGACTCAGACGGGATAAATGAAAGAGAAAGGACGACTGTTTTTTTGTCTTGGCTGCTTCATAGAATTCTCAAATAACTAAATGTGTGATTCCTTTTTGTTTCAGGTGTCATCAAAAATCTGCCAATCTGACGAATCTGCAGCTCAAAGAGTCAGGATAGGACCTTTCCAGGGGCAGATCCAGGGATGGGGCCAGGGGGCACTGGCCCCAGCTGATATCCGATTGGCCCTTGAAGTGCCCCTGTAGTCTCTTACTAATAGGATATATACTAACAATATATATCATAGTTTGTTAAGTTCACAAGGTGCTTTTCTCAGTAACAAGCATTGACTTAAATGTGCACATTACTAAATCAGGAATTTTGCATAGATGTTGGACATATAATTGGCCCCTCTGAGTAAACTGTGGCCCCTTTATGGCCCCTGAAAAAAACTATATCCTGGATCCGCCCCTGGAACTTGCTCATGCTTTCTCAGTTTTACTTTCTTTTGTTATCTTTTCTCCACCTTTATTGCTCTCACACACACACACACACACTTACTTTCACATTCCTCCAAACGTCCCTGCACACCCATACGATTAAAACGAAGATAACATTTCACTTATTGCACTTGGCCATAGGAAGAGAGGAAACGGCTGTTGACTGTGGCCGTTCTCTCCACATACATATCAATGAGACAACCCTCTGCAGGAGTAACAGCCCTGCAGCCGAAAGCATGAAAACAGATACTGATATACTCCAGTGTCCTGATGGATATAAAATGGAAGGACGCTCTACTACAATTCCTCCCTGTGCCCGATAAACGAGGTGAAAGCTAAATGCTTGGTTTGGCCGAGGCCCCTGGTGGCGTCCTGACAGTCACGTAGAGCCGGGGGGTGAGACCTTCTCAATGAAACGTCCACAATGTTTCATTGAGAAGGAAAAAAGATGAAAGATAAATGAAGAAAAAGGCCGGAAACGGAGGAAAATGAGAGAACTGCTGAGTTGCTTTGTTCCCATGCTGAAAGATTTTTACTTTGTGAGTGTGCTGCTGCAACAGAGCACGTTTCTTTCAGACCTTCCTAACCTGACATTTGGGTGGTATCCATTTCATCACACGCTATCTTAAGAGGAAGGCACAGGAAAGTGTGTGTGTGTGTGTGTGTGTGTGTGTGTGTGTGCAGCTTAACACAGCACAATACCCAGTCCCTAGCCAAAACACAGAGGGTGGGACACACACACTGGCTCTGTGGTAAATGTTGCTTAAAGCACAGATCACCAGGGGGGGACGTGATTTGACACACTCGCTCGACACACAGGGCGTCTCCCCGCGTACCCTCGTTTTCCTGAACTGGCCCAGTGGCTCACACGAGGCAGGGTCCAGCATGTGCTCATCTGCATGCAGGGTCCGTCAGCCACATCAGTCTCGTCTCACACTGCATTAATTCATGATCAGATGTTTAGCAAGGAGAGGAGGCCTGTTTACTAAGAGAGCCAGGAGAGGAGGGCTGGGGTGCAGCAGGATGCAAGAAACACTTCAGCATGAGACGATGAACAAGCTGCTGAGGACGTCTGTGTTGAAATAATTAAAATGTAAAAAAAAAGTACTACTATAATACTTTACAAATAATATTTTTTGGACAATTGTAGAAGATTTTTATTAAACAACAACTTCATCCGTCAAACTGTTGGTCACCACCTTGGTCCATGCTGATATACATCAACTGCTATTGCCTGGTTTACAATGAAGTCCAGTCGTTCAAGGGTCCCAGACATAGACTGTAAGTAAACATGGGCGACATGATGGCTCCCGCCAAAGTAAAGCCAAAGGATCTTCATCGCCCCCTGGTGGCTGGCTGCAGTATCTGCAACTTTCTTTTTGTGTCCAGTATTTCATGTCATGCTGCCATGTTGTCCATCTTTATATACAGTCTATGGTTTACACTGTTATAATAGTTATAATGTTTAACATCATGCATTTCCTCTATGCTAAACATTCTTTGGATCTTTACTCGTCTGTGTATTTTCTTTAAAATCTCTCGTTTGATCGATTAGTGTTTGATGGTGACGCTCTTCACCTCCGTGAAGAAATGGTAGGAATCCTTCCCTCCCTCCCTCCCCACACCAGAGTGCTTCATCCCTCCGAAGGGCAGGTTCAGATCCCTCACCAGCCAGCAGTTGGTCCACACTAAACCCGCCTGTATCCGCTTGGCCACCCGGTGAACCCTCCCCACGTCTCGGGACCACACGGTGGCGGCCAGGCCGTAACGCACGCCGTTGCCCTTGGAGACAGCTTCGTCCTCTGTGTCGAAGGGGCTGACGCAGGTGACGGGGCCAAAGATCTCCTCCTGCGTGACGCGAGATCTCTCGGATATGCCTGAGATGACGGTGGCCGGCATGAAGTAGCCGGATTTGTTTTTCTCGGGCAGGTCCAGCTGGTCGACTCCCTCGCCACAGTGGACGACGCCACCCTCGCATTTGGCAAGCGCTACGAAGCCTCGCACCTGGGAATCAAGACAAAGAGTGATTTCATCTCAAGGGACATAAAACTGTGTCTTTCACTGTGTCTAAAACTTCATGCAACCACCTTCTCCAGGTGCTCTTTACTGATGAGAGCCCCGTTGTGGCTGCTGGGGTCAGAGGGCACGCCGGTCTTCCACTTCTTAGCTGCAGCCACAAATCTTTCCAGGAACTCAGAGTAGATGCTCCTCTCTACGTAGATCCTGCTGGTGCACAGACAGATTTCTCCCTGAAAGCAGGAGAACGATGAGGGAGGACGGATCAGGACGGTGTGTCCATGCATGTTTCATGACAAGATGTGGGCTATAGTGCCCCCATGTGGATAAACACGCCACTGCAGCCTCATCACATACAGCTATATACTGTAAATATCTGTTTAACAGCATTCAATTTCAGTTATCTTGAAGGAGGATGTAAAACTATTTTTCTATTTATCTATCACTTTCAAAATACACGTTTATAAAGACATAAGTTGGTTAACCGATAACCGATTGTTATAGAAAAGGTCTGTTATGTTTGATGTATTATGAGGATCATCTTTTTCACTATTTCTCACCTGGTTGGAGAAGCTGGAGCGAACCGTGGTCTCGATACACTTGTCCAGGTCTGCGTCGGCAAAAATGATGGCAGGGTTTTTACCCCCCAGCTCCAGTGAGAGCTTCTTACAGTAGGGGGCGCTGCGCTCTGTGATGTGCCGGGCGGTTGCTGTGGAGCCAGTGAAGGAGACCAATGGGACGTCAGGATGGCCCACGAGGGCGTCGCCCGCTCTCGGACCAGTGCCAAACACCATGTTGACGACTCCTGGAGGAACGCCTGCAGAGACAAACCACATTTATGCATCAATTATTCATTACTTATTACCAATTTATACAGAGGTAACATTATGGATATACACATTTTTTTATATAGTAATGCTTTAAAGTGAGTTTTTATTACCTGCAGAAACAGTTTAATGGCCTTTTATGCATGAGCAATTTATGTATCTGTGCAGTTATGCATGTGGGAATTCTTCTAACTTGTGTGTGTATGTGTGTGTGTGTGTGAGTGGGTTGCTGTTGCATTGTGGGTATTGCGGTCCTACCAGCCTCCTGCATCAACTTGCACAGCATCCAGGCCGTCACAGAGGTCATCTCACTGGGTTTGGCCACCACCGTGTTTCCCATGGCGATCGCCGGGGCAATCTTCCACGTCAGCAGGTACAAGGGGAGGTTCCAGGGGCTGATCAGACCCGCTACACACACACACAAACACACAGTTTCAAAAACACAACTTTAACCTGTAGCAGGTTATAGTTATAGGTTGTAGCTCTCACCCACTCCCACTGGACAGCGGATGGTGTAGTTGAGGCAGCCCATGTGGTCCATCTGGCTGCAGTCAGTGGTGTGGTGCTGCACCGACGACGCAAAGAAGCGGAAGTTGTGCGCTGATCGGGGAATGTCCACAGTCCGAGCAAATGTTACTGTTTTACCTGTCAAAAAAAATAATACAGCAGTTGTTTTACACTTGACTGGGAAGAATTTGAGATACAATGCATTATGCTCTGTGTTTGTGTAATGTTCAGGTTATTAAGACTATTATTGAGGTTTATTATGTTTCTCTTTAGTTGGACTGTGCATCTAAATATAATACATACAAAATAAAACAAGGAAAATTAAAGAAATGGGGGAATGGGGACATGATCAGTTTAAGCAAGTGAAACGTGATGACATTTTATCAGCGATTGGAGACGTCTGCACTGGGAGAGAAACTACAGTATTTTGTTCTGATGGTCTGACTGACTCTTGGGTTGATGCAACAAGTGTTAAAGCACCTTGGTCTCTGGACTCCGCCTGGGCGAACTCCTCCAGATGGGAATCGATCAGGTCGGCCAGCTTGTTGAGGATCTGCGCTCGCTGCTCCACGCTGCGGGCGGACCAGTCGGGGAAAGCATCTTTAGCTGCTGCCACCGCTGCCTCCACCTGTACAGGGTCATACACTGGGAGATTAGCAAACTGTGTGACTCTGATTAGTATTATTATGCTGCATATTTAAACATGTTAACGTGTGCTCCTTGTGCCTTTTTACATGATGAAAGACATCTTTTGAGTGAAGTAAGTGGTCAACACCATGGCTCAGCATTTCCACCTTAACACTGCAGTATACAAATGCCAGTCTAAAAAGATGGATTCAGACAGCCAAGGGTTTGTGATGTCACAAACCTAAGAATCCAATCCTGTCAACTTGTGGGTGGGGCTCAGTAGCTGGAAAGGCTCCTCGGGCCTCAATTTTCTGTCTGAACCCGCCCACGCTTGAAAGAACAGTAATCGTACCCGACCCAAACCCGACACGTGTTCTATTTTTTGTGTCCGAACTCCACCTGAGCCCGATGTTTTCCAGTCCAATATCACCAAACCCAACCCGTACCTGACAGATCAGGTCTCTACATCTGGCTCCTACAATACAGGTGAGCTGTGAGTGCAGGGTGAGAGTGGGGAGATGGGACAGGGGCGGGACCATATAAGCATATTCCTCGACCCCAGTAACTAAATAAAGAAGGAAGGAAAGTAACATTCAAGCCTTATGGGGCATGAGGGTCACTTTTTCAAATATGTAATTCTGGGGAACAAAGAAAAGTTTTAGGGTGTATAATAAGCTGAGCGGGACTTTAAGGTTGGAGTGTGTTGCACTACACATCAGACACACCAGGGGGGTCTCAAGTAAAATGAGTGAAAGTAAAGAGTGAAAGTGCACAGACATTTTAAATGTTGCTCTCTGATGACACACTGGATATGTTCAGCTCTTACAACCTCGTAAAAACCATGAATGAAACATAAATCTAAAAACTCACTTTGCTTTAAGTCGCCGACCTGTGCTCTGTGGTCACAAGTACAAGTACACACACATTCCCTCTATATGTACATACTGAGTGTGTGTGTGTGTGTGTGTACTGGCTGAAAAGTTGAATTTCACAATTTCCTCCCAACAACGGCCACGCTCACACAGTAACACCACCTAAAACATATTAAGGTTTAGTGATGCATGTGTTTAGGTACGATGGGTTAAAGGTCACAGTCAGTTTCACATGTGTCACGTGGAGAAGCACTGTGCTCTAACTTGGTGGTTCTGACAGAAATGTAGAAAAGAGGTGCATCTGCTCTTTCACTGTGTTTGCAGTGTTTTGTAGGCCTGTGCAGGTTTAATGATTTCTAGACTGTCGACTCTGCGAAGGGCAAAGGTGCTTCGGTCAGAAACTGCTTCGAATACCTGAATACGACAGAAATCCACTTTAATGCTGCACTACTTTAGCCACGTGCTGATTTGAACAACAGCTTGTATCATAAAAAGCATCGACAATATAACACCTTGAAAAAAAACCTTGATTTTAAACGGGATAAATAATTGAAAACGTGAAATATATTAACTTAAAAGCAGCTGCACACGAGTCATACTGTGTTTCAAAAGGGTCTCAAATATTAAATCAAGTGCATAAACTAATGTCACTATAAATAAAGTAGGTGCAAGGTGCAGAATAGGACAACTAAATTCATGTCATCCATGTCCCACCTCCTCCTTGCCGCTGTCCGGGACTTGGCAGTACACCTCCCCGGTGGACGGGTCGAAGGAGTCGATGTGGCTCCGACAGGACACAAACTTCCCTCCGATGAAGTTCTCCAAGACCAGGTGCTGCCCCGATGCCTTCGCCATGACTGACCGCTGCAGCTCACTCTTCTGACCGAGCACAGACCGTCAGCACACCGCTGCAGGCACAAAGTCCAGAGGAGCAGGACGGTAAAAGGAGAAGTTAACTTGGCCCCTTGCACTGAACCTCCCACTGCACATTTCACAGTAGCACACACTGGTGCACAGAGGTAGTTATTCTCTCAGGAACAAGTGCCCATGGCTACAGGAAGGATAAAAAGAAGTTCCAAAGCAGTTGTAATTTACCTAACTGAAAATGAAATGGACTTCAGTGGCCTGTTTCAAAAGCATCTCCAGTTATGTTTGTTGGGATGTATTCTTTTAATTGTGTTCAGTTGGTGTAACATGGGCTAACTTGGCCCTATCCATATTGTGTTAAATTGACGGATCCAAAAGTGGACCAGAAGTCAAAATAATTAGATCGTGATATGTCCGAAAGCTCCAAAGTAAAATGACCTTGAGGATATAAATCCAATTTGAAGTCTCCTCTGCCCAAGGTCAGGCCTCTCTCTGCTTAAAGACTCTTCCCATTCAAATGTTAAAGATTAAACTATTTAACGGCCAAAACTAAATTCTGCGTCGTGCATTCCCAACATGCAAGTGGACACAGTGGAAAGGCAAGAACTCGACAAGCAACGGTGGCTACATTCACATGAACATCAATATTCTGATTGAAACCAGATTAAGACAATAGTCTGAATAAGACACGGTCGTGTAAAACTCATTTCCTGATCACCTTAAAACCAAATGAGGTCATGCTTGAAGCAATAAGTCAACTAAGACGTAATAAACTGGAAGGGCACTTGAAAGGCGCATACCTCCGCTGATTAACAAAAGTACTTCCTTGACCCCTTACCTTATTCTTTCAGTAGTTTTAGCGTAATTCTGCTGAAACACAAACAAATGCATGTGTCCAATCAGTGTGTGGAAATTGACAGACAAGTCTGTGTGAATGGGAGATATGTGGAAAATATATAATTGTGATTTAGGGCATAGTTTGCAGGGTTGATACCTGAAGCTGTGGCAGTTCAGGCATTCATTCATCATATGATGCAGAAACTCTTGTGTGCAAACCACCACATCATAACACGACTTCACACTTGATTCGCATTCAGGAAATGAAGAGGTTGCTCTTTGTTAATCAGATCTGACACCTACGTCGAACATTTGTAACCGATTACCACGTAAATGATATCTGAGAAACACGTCTCGACCGTCCCCTGGTGCGTGGCTGCAGTATGTCATAAATCTCCTCCTCCACGTTAACAGAAGGGACATGGACCTAAATAGTCAAAATTCATAATTTTTTCCTAAAAGATGGTTCCTATCATTTTAGTTATCGCACTGATGTATTTTCAAGTGCAGTTTGGTTTTAATAGTTCATTACATGCTATACAAATGGGGAGAAACGTCATGATTGACGGCTGAGACTGACTCGTGATTGGTCGAGCGCCTGTAATGAAGGGACCCCGATTACACGGCTCCTTCTCCTGATCGCTACAGTGCAGATATCTGGCTCCAAATGACATCATCGCAGTAAGATGGCAGCGTTCGTATCAGGGAAATTTTGGCTTCATTTCTGGATCCATTTTTACGTAGAGTCTACGATCAATATAAACATCTGTAGCCGTTAATTATAATGTCTCTTTACTTCTACTCCAATACAGGAGTGTGTGTTTTGGGATTAATATATTTTCAATGATCTTTCATATTTTTCTCACTCGACCTAAACTGAAAACTAGAGACACTCACCTCTACATTTTCACTGTCTAAGTACTTTCTGATGGGGTTTTCAAAATTGAAAAAACTTTTAAGGATTTTCACAGGTGGGAACACACGGGACCCTTCAAAGGGCTGAAATCAAAACTCAAACCACAGATTTCTGATGTCATGTTTCATTTCGCATCATCTTTCTTCACCAACATGTCCAGTTTAACACAAGAACAAACACAAATACAGCTCCTTTGACCTCCCCTCCTCAATTCAGCAGTTCTTTGTCAGAAAAAAACAAAAAAGCCCTTCCAACAGCACGTAGCCGCTTTTCTGAAACTCTCCTTTATAGGAGCATTTCAAGTAATTATCTTCTGTTAGCATAAATCATTATTCCGTCTCTTGATCCAGATGGAATTTAAAAAAAAATTGTTTCCCTTTTTTGTTCGCAAACTACTCTACGTCAGTTAGAGTAAACATATAGATGTGTTTGTAGACCTTCTCCCTTAAGCTATGGAATTTTAAATGAAAACATTTAATGGATTTTTAAAAAATAGTTTGCCCTCAACTCCCACATGACACATCACATTCTTTCATTTCTAACTTTAAAATGAATTTCTTGAGGTTGCAGTTTTGATTAGAAGAGCCCTATTGAAAAAAATTACCTGAAACTGAATCATCATTCTTAAACTTTACATACAGCGAGGGAGAAAGGTGGACTTTTAAATTACTTAAATATGGCAGAAGCACAGCTCATTTATTTGTCCTTGCTTCGTATCTTTCAGCCAAATTCATAACAGCTCCTTCAAAGAAACAGTGAAAATAAACACTGTGGAAGTCTCAGTGTGGTCAGATTGTCTTCCAGGGGGGGGGGGGGTTAGCTGGCTGCTCAGCGTCACTGTGTGAAGACCTCGGGCCTCTCGCCTCAGGGTCGCTGTCTGATCGGAGCGGTCGGGGGAAGCAGCTGCTGCGCTGGATGGAGAGATGGAGGGATCGGTGAGATGCTCTGAGTCCATGTGGGACATGACTTTGAGGAATTGCACTTTGTCTCTGGCTGCATGCAGGCTGCAGAGCGAGGCCTGAGCAGCTGTGTGTGTTCACGGCTCTTCATTCTTTGATCTGAAAAACAAAAAAGACACAGCGAGGACACGTGAGCTAAGACGCTAGTGACATCTAGTGTCAGTTCTTGATAATACGAGATACAGTGAACAGTAGTGGTTGACAAATATGGGTTCGATGCAAACGTAGGTATTTAAATTAAATATATAGCCAATATTATAGTTTTGTTATTATTTTTGGCATCTTTCAATAAAAATTACAAAATTAAATTAACTTTAATTTAACATTATTATAAATATTCAGTTTAACACAGTTTACACCAAACTACAATGACAGGTGTGAAAGTTGCCTCAGACCAAAATTGAGTCAGACCGTAAAAGGTGGTCTGGGTCCGTGTGAAATCACTGGAAAGTTCATACTTTGTAAGTTTTTCCATTCAAACTGAAAGACTATTATTAAACATGTTGAAGTCATACCCACCCATCTACAAACCAGTCAAGTGTAGGTAGACACAGAAGTTTTTGTATCTAGTCATTTAAAACACCAACTCGTTTTGTGGAGTAACACATCTACAGGACAATATTTTTGGCTTGATCCTTCTTCAAGTTGCTCTTTACCTCGGTGACGACCCCTGCAGCAATGGTGGAGCCCACGTATCGCAGCATGAAGCGACCCAGCTCCTTGTAGTCCTTGTACAGCTCTAATGACACCGGCCGCTGGGTCTGGACCTCCACGATAGCGTTCATACCTTTACTCAAACATCTTAAACGAGAACAATGTGGATTCTTACTAAATAAACATTCTGAATAATATGAAACACTTCTGGAAAAGGAACTATCGACTGTTCTGTGGTTAGATGTCTTTTCCATTTAACAAAAATTATATATAAAAACTTCTGCTTTTATATTCTAGATTATATTAAGATTCCAATAACAATCTACTCCATTGATAATACCACAGGAAATTACATAATAGTGTTTTTAAACTCTATGATTCATTTTCCAGCTTCAGTGCAACACTTGTTTTTAACTGGGGAAGACAGACAGACACACCAACTCTCCATAAACACAGTATACACGAAGGGAGATGCTGACGTATATATTCATTTAACACCATGTAAGGGTAAGTAAGTATAATTGCAGCTGAATGTATAAGCTCCCCCCCCCAACACTCACTTTGGTTTCTTCTTGAGGACTTCACCGCTGCTCTTGTGTAGAACACTGATCAGTTTCCTAATGGTGGCTGGTTCACTCACTGTCTGGTAATGCAACAACACCTAAACCGAGCAAACACACACACAGCACCCTAATTAACAAACATAGACATACAACAAAAACCTGTGTGCAGTCATCATGAAAAAGTCTTCAAGTAGTAGTATGAGTGTCAGAGTGTGTTTGCCTGGACTCACTGGGAAGCCTTTTGTGATGGGCACCTCGATATTGAAGAGGAGGATTCGGGCTCTGAATCGAGTACAGACTCGAATCGGCTCCTTGGGATTACAGACCACGCAGCCCACGCTGGAAGGAAGCACACATCAGAACATATAGCAGATAAACCACATCTAAACAAAGTCAAAACACCAGATCACATCACTAGAAAAAAGTTACAAGCGCAAAACAACTTACTGATACACTTGTGTCTGGTAAAGGTGTCTCATACAGTAATATTGAGTGATGTTATGTAACTAGTAGCATTCATCGTCATCATGTTTTAACGTGGAGTAAAGTACTCTTTTCATTACAATACTGTCATTGGTCATATGTCACTTGTTTACTTCATCTTGATGATGTCCATGCCGGTGACCGTCAGACTGACATGGTCTCCTGCTGCGGCCCAGTCCAGAGCCTCGTCATGGAGAGTGATACCTGCAGTGGAAGAAACAGTTACTACAGGTGCTCACCACTCACTCACTCACTGTGTGTTTTATTGTAGCATAGCTTAGTCTTTGTTTCATATCATGTCTAATGAAATGAACAAAAAAATAGAGCTTTATTTCAGACTCAGGTCCATGTATTATGAAAAACTAAAGTAAATAAAGGACAAAATGCAGAACAATATTATAGAAGTACAATCATCACACTTTACAAATCCACAGGGATGAAAAAGGGATGTTTGTTCCGGTGTTGCTAAAAAGAAGTTTTGTAAAATACTCTCATTACTAACACTCTGAAATCATGGCTTTAGAAACCACATCGGCTTCAATAAAGAAAATGCGGCGTCAGCCACATAGATTAAAACTGTAGTACCAAATTCGGCCTCAACAGGAGAAATGGCAGCAAAGACACACGGGTGTGTACCTTTGACAGTGCAGGTTTCATTGGGAGGCATGGCCAGTATTCTGTCCCCAGTCTGAACATAACCCGCCTCAATCTTCCCCGTGACACAGAAGCCTGAACCCTGGTCTGAGGGAGAGAAGGCAACATCAGTTATGACTTGAATTTAAAAGAAAAAGAGAAATGAAAAGGGACATGATCAAAATCGTATGTGTGCGTCAGTGACTTTACCTTTGAACACGTCTGAGACGCACAGTCTGAAAGGTTTGTCTACAGACCTCTGAGGAGCTTTGAATGCATCTGAAGAAGAGAGAAAAAATATAGAAAAAGAGGAAGAAAACAGTGAGAAGTGCAAAGGCCAGTTTATATTCTGAGAAGCCAAGTGAACGTCATGATGAATCATTTTTCACTGGTACAGGATGAATAAATCTATATTCGTCTTCCTGGTAATGAGTCCAGATGATCAGCACTTTAGCACTGTGTGAAAAACAGACTGTGCATAAAACTATAAAGAACTAAAATCTGTTTGTTTTCAATTATCCACCCGTCACTCTGTGCCCTAGTGAGATATTTTTGAAGAATTATACTTAAAAAATAAATGTGGGTTAGCTGAAAGAATTATCTGCAGCATTTTTAATGCAGGTAAACCTAGTTTAGTTAAATTATCCTTTGTATATTTAATATCGATCGATGTGACCAATTTGTATAAAACCCTAAATTTGTCAAAAAGTGTTGAAAAGTGTCAAAAGGGATTAAACACTTTGGGCAGCGTCGTCCAGGCCAGTGTGCATTACCAATCTGCTCCAGCAGGCTGAAACCAGAGTACCAGGAGGTGAGCTGGGAAACTGAACTCCTGGTGGTAAGGTTTTCTCCCGATAGGCCGCTGGTGGGGACGTAGAAAACATCAGACTCCTGCAAAAACAGATAAACAGCAGTTTAGGCCATGCGTCTTCTCCTCAAATATAAAACAGACTTCCCTCCTGGCAGGTCTACCTGCTAGTGCCATCCGACCTCTGCAGCTCATCCAGAATGCAGCAGCTCGACTGGTCTTTAACCTACCTAAGTTATCTTACACTGCACCGCTCCTCCGCTCCCTTCACTGGTTACCAGTGGCTGACCACATCTGTTTCAAAACACTAGTACTTGCGTACCGTGCTGTGAACAGATCGCGTCCAGTCTACATCCAGGACATGGTCAAACCTTACACCCCAGCCCGTCCACTCCGCTCTGCCAATCGGCTTGTTGCTCCCTCACTATGCGCTAAACACTCAACAAAATCACGACTCTTTGCTGTCCTGGCTCCTAGATGGTGGAACGAGCTCCCCATTGACATCAGGACAGTGGAAAGTCTACACATCTTCCGTCGCAAACTAAAAACATCTCTTCCGACTATACCTTGAACAATAAAAAAAAAAGATATATATAATAACTTAGCGATTTAGTAGCACTTATATACATATAGCACTTTGTAGTTTGGCTTTCTTGAAGAAAATTTCTTGATTCTTGTTGTTCTGGGTTTGTACCCTCATGGTTGAATGCACTTACTGTAAGTCGCTTTAGATAAAAGCATCAGCTAAATGAAATGTAATGTAATGTAATAAGATGTCAATATGTCGTGTGACCCGACGCTGACTCACCTTGAATCCAGCCTGCTTGAGAAAGTGGCCGAGTTTGGAGATGATATCTTGGAAACGCTCTTGTTGCCAGTTTACCTGAGGATTGTACACATCAAGAAGAAAAATACACTGAAAGTTTCCCCTTCAGCAAGGCTTTGAAATGGAAATGTGTCAGCAACAAGCGGCAGTAGAAAAACATATACACAATCACACAGTTCCTTAAGGTCACATTCTCTACTTATTTAGGTGTATTCAGTCACGGATCTATTCTATGAGAAATTCATGACTTCACTTGATTTTAACAGCAAATCCTAAGTTCTTAAATCTAAGGTTAATATTTCTAAAATATTTCACAACTGCTCTTAAATGATTATATACTATATTTTTGGTCAAATTAGCCACACAGCATACTGTACTTGTAGCATTAACAAAACATCCCCCCCCCCCACACACACACAGTGAGTCAGTATAGTGTAGCAGGTCTGACCTGGTCCATCTTGTTGACGGCGACCGCCAGCTGAGTGACGCCCAGCGAACGCACCAGCAGGGCATGTTCTCTGGTCTGACCACCCGCCTCAAATCCTGCCTCAAACTCTCCTCTGCTGGCATCCACCACGAGCACGGCCACGTCCGCCTGGAGACCGAGCAGACATAGGGGAAAGATTAGGGGGTTTCCTCCTCAGGAAGTGAAATGCTGTTCTTCGTGCATTAAACCTTTATCTATGCTGAGATAATCTGCAGACATGTTTTTTGCTCTACTTTGATGATGACGGATATTTAAACTTGTAATGTGTTGAAAAGCAAAAACAGTGCACATGCAGCAGTGAAGAGAGATATTGGAATTCAGTTCTTCTTAAATTAATGAACAAATGTTTTACTTACTAATTACAGGCTTATAAACATTCCTCTTAACCTTCAGAGCGTATGTCTGACTGTTGCACGTTAATTTGCCTCAATAGAAACCCCTTAGTCACTACATGAGGAGATTGAAGGTGAATACAGTCATATGGTAAAAAGAGAAATTACATGTGTGTCCCAAAAAAGGAGACAGACGCACACGCCCAATGTCGATAAAAAAACCTTCTGACAGCAACACCCAAAACCACAAATGTGACTTCAAATAATGCCGAAGGGTGTGTCAGGCTGAGGGAGGGAGAGGATTATTATCAGCTAACTCATACAAGTATATGCAGAGGTACTAGAGGAGTCTCAATGTTTTGTGAACTAATTGTATCAGCCGATATCGATAATTGTCACAATATAATTTTGGTTTAAAGTTGTTTAAAGACAGATTTTTGTTCCTGAGTGAAGGTTGTGGTTTTAAACTCTTTTATATGAGCAGAGGATGACAATCATCATTGTTTTTTTCAAAACTGAGGATGATTAATTATGTGTTATATCCTCACTGTGCTTTAACAATGCATAACAAATTATGAAAAACAATACATTGATATATATTAAACCTTGTTATATTGCTATTGATGAAAATTATGTAGTATTGAGTATTAGTATAGTGAGATCTTTATTTGAGGGAAACTGCCAAGAAAAGCAATTCCAGTCCTACAATATAATCCATAAACACTTCAAATTATGTATAAACTACATACAGAAATGTGTCATTACTGAGTTACATACTCTATTATAGAGGATTTTACCCATATCCCTTTGCACAGGATTATAAGGAACATTGCCACAGTAGTTTTGCACTTGCATTACATTGGCATACACTGGTCTCGAGTATTGAGCTATGATTATCTTTATAACTTTTATCTCCTATGATTTTGACTTTAACCTCCTGCTGATCTACACAGTCCATTTCATGTATTGATGTAAAGTAGCATTTAACTCTAATTTCACATTTCTATCACTTAATTGAATCCTTTTTAAACGGTGCAAGCTCCTGGACTTTGACATAGTTTACCTGTGCAGCTCCAGTGATCATGTTGGGGATGAAGTCTTTGTGTCCGGGTGCATCCATCAGAGTCACCACCTTAGAGTTGCTCTCAAACTTGGTCATGCCGACATCCATCGTCACACCTCTGGAGAAAAGACACAAAATTAAGATAAGTATTCGGCCAAGTAAAATAAAAAAAATATCATCTTTAGTGTAAACAATAATTTAGTGTGAAAATATTGTAAATGAAACAATCTGGTGGATGGTGTACTGAGTACTGCCCAATCAGAGGATATAAATATGAAGCTTTGGTCAATTTATGGGCAAAGCTCTCAGTCTGTCGTCGTGTTGCGCATTTGCTTCAGAAGATGCTGATAAGTGAATATACAGTACATTCCCACCAGTGACTTTCTGTTTATAGCATATTTCACTTCTGTTTCACTGTGGTGACAACAACAAAGAGGGGGAAAAGGGACATGTATTCTGAGATGTGAAAATGTGTACAGTTACTAACCAGCCTACACATAAGAACTAGTGTAGGAATGATTTGATTCTTCTAAAGAGGAAACTAGTGCGGGCAAACCATTAATTGGAGAAAAGGAGGAAGAGATAATGAATTTCCCCTGATGCATGTTTTTCTGTTTGTCTGTGGCTTCACACTCAAATTGTACCTGTCCCTCTCCTCGCCAGTTTCATCCAGAACCCAAGCGTAGGCGAAGGAGGCTTTCCCCGCCTTCTTCGACTCCTGCTCGTACTTGTGCATGGTACGTTTGTTGACGTTGCCCAGCAGATAGAGCAGGTGGCCCATCAGCGTGCTTTTACCTGCGTCCACGTGACCTGCAGAAAAGGGAATGATGTAATTCGGATTTATCAGGATGTAAAAAGAAAGGAACTGATGAGAAAAGGGGGCTTGGAGGGTGGGGAGGACAGGAAGACTGTAACAAGAATGATAAGACAGGTATGGGGAAGAGATAATGTAAGATATGGCAAAGGGAAGCCACAGATGGGAGAGGAAAAGAGGCAGAATTGCTCAAGTGGAGGGAGGCAGACAGAAATGGGGGAAAAGGATGGAGGGTGAGATGGGGGAGGGGGAGGTAAAATGAAAAGGTTTCACAGGCTGTGGGAAACTAGAATCACCTGCACTCCTGAAACTAGCAAGTCACCTTTTTTAGTGTAACTGAGAATGAGTGAATATGATTGAGAAACTGCACTGTTCTGTCATTCAACTCGTGCCCCTCAAGTGTATTCGTACCAAACAGGGAGATTCAAAATGATTCAACATTACGTCTTAATATCAGAATAATTGAATAACGTTCTCCAAAAAAATGTATATTTAATATGTGGTCTTATTTTTTAACCACACTAACCTTGTTAATTTCAATGTGTACCAGATACACACTGTTTCAAAAGTTTGAAAGAGAATGAATTCTGGAAGAAATCTTACTGCAGGATAGATTCCAACAATTTATCCCGAGGCTGCAAGGAGCACAACTTAATAAAAATTAAAAAAAGAGCCTCGAAAAAACTTTGTAACTGTATTATAACACACTTACAAACTTGCTTATGGTAAATAAAAACATTTGCAATACTTCCTCAATAAATTTCACTGTAAGCCAATGTGTCACTGTAGGAAATCCCCTAAACTGCTAACACATGTTGAAGTGGTGTTTATAAGTGCTGTGAACTTTCTTCCTACCTATAACCACCAAATTTAACAGAGGCTTGCCGCCCTGTCTCTTCTCCAGCTCGGCCTTAACGTTGATGGATTGCCGGGACTTCCCAGTAGAGCGGCCTGGCGTGGAAACCGTGGAGGTCTCGTCTCCATTCGACCCTTTGGACGGGGTCTCGGGACGTTTGGAGGTGGCCTCTGTTGCATTTGTTGCGTTTTCCGGACTGCCGCGGCGGCGAACTGAGGCGGTGGCCACGCCGTTCTCGGCTGTGCTGAGGAGAGAGAATGGACGAGTTTAATCACAATGATTTACTGTTTTATTAGATCACTGAGTATTTGAATGTTGCAGAGTTTTAAATACCTGGGAACATCGAAGCCCATGGTCTGCTTCTTGCCAGAGACGGTCATGCGAGCAACTTTAGGAACCACTTCAGGGTCCAGTTTACTCTGAGACACATCTCTGCTTTTAGCTGAAGAGGAGAGGGGAACAAAAGGCACACTTGCTCACAAACAAAGCAAGTCATCATTCACCGTGCCCTCTAAAAAGAGACAAATATTGGATTGTTCATTTAAAATTGGCATAGAAGGGACCTGATACACAGGACTGTAAAGTTCCTTCCACTTTTGACACTTGCAAGCAGATTTTTCGCAGATTTGTAGGTGACACTCGCTTAGACAGGGTTTTCTGATTTATCATCATGTAGATGTAGAAGTTCACTCTTCAAATAATCAGATTACAGTTGAGTCGATGAGGCAGCAGATTGAGCATGAGTCTCAACTTTTTCATAACTCTTCTTTTTAAAATGCCACACATCTAACACTACCTGCATCTGGTAACATAAAATACATGGAAACATTATTAAACACAGAAACGGCTTATTCGTCCATGCACACCACCAGAGGATAACACACTAACGCACCACTTCTAACTTCTTTCCTGGTGATAGTTGCCAATTACTGGCATGCAAAAGCATTTGTACATTCTTCAGTGTTAGCATATGATCCAATCAGTTTCACTCTCACATGCTGCAGAGAGATTTGCTGAGGTCAGTGCTTTGTCATCCCTGTCCCAAGTGGCCTTGAGTCACAGTCATATCGACCTGCTACTGATTCATTTAGACTGGGTTGCACAGCTCAGCCTGCTGCACCCTGTGTGCGTCTGTGTGCATGTGTGTGTGTGTGCGACGCCGTCATCCTGGCTCACAGAGGGTTAATTTCTGAAGTGGCCGTTACATCCCATCTTCACGTAAAGAGAGCGGTGTGACACAGCATTTTGCAAAATGAATCTTCAAAGCAGGTGTTGCCTCAGTGTGTGTGTGCATCCTCTCACACAACCGATTAAAAGAAAGTTGCAGTCATAGGAACTATGAGGCGTACAAATACCCCTAAATGGTTGATATGTAGCAAGTTGAAATTTGTTGTAAAATGTAATTTCCATAGGTTTTCTGTTGGATGGTATGAAAACAGAACAAACTCCCACACACTACACACCACATTTCAGTTCAAGAACCTTAAAGCAAGGAAAAAGTCAATCTAACACTTGTTAACACTGTTAAAGGTTTGGTTAAGCATGAATTTTAAGGATTAGTATAATAATAATCCCATCTGTGTGCCCCTGCAGACTTCATGCAGTTTATTCATCTTTTTAAAAAAATACCCTGGGGGAAAATGAGAGGAAATGGAGGTATGAATCAACAGAATTATTAATGGACTTTCTCTAGTCAAGCTCTTCTCTGAATGACTGGCTCTGCAGAAAAAAAAAGTCCCTGTCATTCTGAAACACTGATACAGAAGCCTGGCAGCTCACTGCACTCTGAAGAGGCTTTAGCGCCATTTGAAGACAGTTTATTTTCCACGCACTGATCCAGATCAGCTAGAAAAGCTGGAAAACAGGGAAAATAAATGCAAAGCTGCGTAAAATATATTCTCCTTATTTTTGAACAAAGGTTAAACCTTTAAAGCTGCACATCATAAACGGTGATGGATAAATCAATTTCTACACAGAAAGTTTGGAAAACTACCTGTACTTGTAAATGATGGACCCACGCAGACAGGCACTTAAAAACAGCTACAGATCTTCAACACCATCATCATCATCACTGAATTCTTCATCTGATGGCGTTCTTTCCTGCTGTAGGCCACAGCATGACGTGCAGCGGCAGTAAGAACCCAAACTCCTCGTCCCTACGACAGTGATGTTCAAGATTCTACCATCTGTGTTAAATGGGACACCAGCCGCAATGTTTTGAACCCTTTAGAATATATATTAATACGTTATATATAACATAATAAAGCAGTTGGGATCAGCAAATCAATATTTTAACCTGGGGTGACAGGTGCTTTATTACACCCCAGCTGAGATCTTCAGTGATTAACACCCAACTTTTGAAGTAAAGGAAAAGGCTGCTGTCAAAACACTAGAATACATTCGCAAACAATCGACATGCAAGATAATCTTTCTTCGGTCTTGCCTGGGGGCAGCGTTAACAGTGGGGGTAGCCTCAGAACGACTTAACAGGGCAATCAGGTAGTAAGGCTCGGAGCAGGATCTCTCTGCACTGTTTAGATTGGCAGGTAAACAGTTAGCGTCCTCCCATCCAGGATTTCTCAATCATGGTGGACCCTTGCAGTGACAGGCAGTGAGTGAGTCATCTGTACACCTTAGCCCGAGGGCCCAACTGAGCACAAAATAAGGAGTCCGCCCAGGATATGCAAATACGAACACTTCCACCACTACCCCCCCCCCAAATACAAACAAGTGTCTTTTAATGTCTACTTCACTGTTTCAGCAGCATCGACTACACATGCTCCAAATTTGCGGGAAAACACACTTTCTTAAACCAATATTCAACACACAAATTTAACACTAATCTGTTAATTAAAAATGAGATATCTTGGATTGTGAGTCTCCCCACCACTTGAGGCCGCTAAAGGCTGTGAAAGGTAAGGTTTTTGTTCTTGGTAATTTAAGACGCCACAGTCCTCATGTGGGGGGAAAAAAGGGGAAAACATTTCAAATGATTCAAGTATTGTATCTGAGCCAGAGACAACATGACTGTGTTAGAATAAGCTTCATGTTCAGATTAGTTTTGTTTCGCTATTACAAAGAATCATCTGGTTCAGTATAGGGAAAAAACTCCTTGTCCTCTTTTAAGCCTCTCTTAAAGACACATTTTATAGGTCTGCTTTCTCCTGGTTGTGATCGTACAAACTATTTTCGAAATTTTGTTGTTTTATTTTATCATGTTTTAATTCTTTTCCCTTCTGTACCATGTTTTTTTGTTGTCAAGATCTACTAATTATTCTCTGAAAACTCAAGGAAAATGATGAAAAACGCCCTATCTCACAATGTTAAAGTGAAATAAATTCTTCCCTGACCAACACCACATCTTTAAACAAAATGTTAAGGTATCTGTCAAGTAATTTTTGCGTAACAACAAACAAAAACCAGTGAAAACATAACGTCCTTGGCAGAGCATGTAATTCCAACTTTATGTTACTGTACCAAAGTCTTTCACCAGGAGGGACAAAGTAGCATCGCCTGTTAGAGAACTAAAACACACATTATAACACCCCATTGCACATTAGAGCTTATTTTTCTTCTGAATTATCAAAATATCAGTCAACCCGAAATAGTAGTTATGATTCCATTCATTTTCTTTAAATCACGTCATGAATGAGAATGACTTTAAAAGGAATTGAGCATGCAGGCTGAGGGAAAATCTCATGGTAGGACCCACCAGACCACTGTCAGTGCCACCACTCACCATTTCGTAACGTATGCTCTACAAACACCCACTCAGCCGTCTTGAGTCACAGCAACTTCCAGAGAACTCTCACCTACTGTTTGAGAGTATTATTTCAAAACACAGCTACAGTGAAATCTTTGGACACCCAACCACTGCACACATTTCTATCATGTAAAGGCACATTTGGATTTATATTGTCCATCAAATTAATTAAACAAGTCAACCTGTTGTATGTGACACTATGGTGCAATCCCTTTGCTTTACTTTAAGATTAGTGGTGGCTTTTAAGAGTGACACATTCAGAGCTTCCAAAAAATGCAAGATGACTGGTATAAACCCTAAAGATGATGCCATACCCATTAATAATCTTTAACGCTTGTGCTCTCAAACAAAGCCGTCTGCATTCTGGAAACTCAAGACAGATTTATCAACCAGTGAACTACATTTCCCATAAGGCACAGCAATCATACTGTGAGATTGTACTTTTTGTAGCTCTGCAGAAATATGCTGTTCCCATGTACAGCACGGCTGCAAGGTGAGTACTACTGAGATCTCAGTTTTGACTCATACCTGTGTAATCTCATTTCTACGTAGCCGCGTCTCAGCCGCAAGAAGCATCAGAAAATCCCTCTAGCCTGGAGAATGTTACCCTTTCCAGTTTACAGGAGGACAAAGGAAGACATCAGCTGCTTCTATTTTATAGGCAAGACTTTCAAAATTCCATGCCAAGTCCTGCGATAACTATTACGATCGGGACTTTGCAAGATAAAATGTAATAAAAAGTAGTTTTTCATAAAGAGTTCTAAAACCCTGCACCGAAGACGTCATCACGGGACCAACAACATACGTTCGGGCAGGAGCCTTTAGCAGAACACAAATTCAACTTAAAAGGCTTCAGAATAAGATTCTTAAAGTCAAACAACGTAGAGCTATATACTTACTCACCGCCATTTCATTGTATTCAGGTCAGGTATTTCATAGTACAGAAAAATCCCCATAACAAAACTGAAAATCGAGTGGTTTTTGCTCAGACAATTCACTGCTTAGTCTTGGCTAGAAATTAACATCCTGCGTTAATTGGGACCTTCAAATAATGGTGCAAATGAATCAGAGGGTGACCAAAATCTGAAGTTACTATCTGTTGCTGTACACTAATTCTACATATTGGGTGTTTACGATGTAGGGGAAAGTGAATAAGGGAGTAAGTGAACAAGGAAGCATGTCTCTTTGAATCTGACTGAAAATCGACAGAATTGCAATTCACACAAAAATGTAAGAAAAGCTACAATTACTGGGCCTCTGCAAAGTGACTCAGGTACTAATTGAATGATAATTATCTCTAAAGACAATGTGCAAAAGGTAACTATTTAGATAAAGAGCTATATCTCTTTATTTCCCTATAAACATACGATACAGACAAAGCAGTCATACTATTGACTGTCCTTATGCACCTGCTTTCTTTTGACCACTTGCTGTGACTAAAGATGGTATTTTCCATTGTCTGCACCTCTTTACAAAAGAAAAAAGTGTGTGCAACAAGTAGGCCTTGTGTGGCCTGTAAAAGACACAAAACGATTTGATCTGTCAAGGCGTCTGACAAAGCTGTGAAAGTTGAGAGACGTGATCAGATTTTTCCTACGTAGGTGGTGTCAAAGAGACGCGGGGAGTAAGATGATCGACTGCTGTGTCGAGTCGACGTGTGTGCTTGGGGTGACATTTTCTCCAAGAGTGCAGCTTCCTGCTCAAACCCACACACTGGCTGGCCTAAAGAGAAAAGGGACAAAACTGTTTATGGGCAAAACCACAAGTTAATAAGAGTATGTGATCATTTCTAGATGTCCCCCAATGTCTAATCGAAAAATACTTATGTCTTCATTCTGAAAACAGACCACAGAATCCCTAATGCATCTGATTATTTCCAAATATCATGATGCTCCCAGCACTACACAGAGAAACCTGTTTGACTTCTAATATTTGACTTGTCATTATTACTACAGTCTGCCCTTTGTTAAGTATCATTTCCTCAGGCTCTTCCGACTATGTTTGACACCCTGAGGGTCCACTTCACTCACCTTTCCACACCTGAGTTAGGTTCGCACACATCTGACTCAAACCTCTTCACTCAAAAAGTGTTCTCCGTACAACAATTTGAATTCCTCTATTCTTCTTCTGCTGCCTTGTAACTACAGTACACACCAGCATCCTAATATAATGGTACCTTATTAAAAGTATATATATATTTATAAAAAGTCACTTCTTTAGGGGCTAGATTCTACATTCAAACCAATACCAATGACTCACACCAGAAATATGAGATGACTTAAGAAACCCTGGCCTCCCCTAAAAAGTGCAAACACTGCACCAGATACATCTTCAAAATACCCTCAACTCAACCCCTATATATTAGGTGTCATAGATATTCTGTGCATGAGTTTAACAAGTAAGAAAGAGAGTGCTAATTTGACTGTTGGATACATTTAACACCATACTATATGCTTTCACACTCTTGACACACAAATGCAGACTGACACACAACCGGGGGGGGGAGGGGGGGGGGCTTACACCCAGACAGAGAGTACATAAATTCAGTCATCTTTATTTCAAAATTAACAAATTAACCTCTGGCAGCAAGTGATGACAAACCCAGTGTAAATCAAACCAATATGTACATTGTAATATTAAAAGCTTTTAAGAGCAAAAAAAAATTGCCGCTGCTCTGAAGGTATTTATTTTTGACTCATTCTGTACACTCTTTATTCATAGTGCTTGAATTCATCTTCAACTCAGTCTATTTCAAGCAATAAAAACATGCCTGTGCGCAAGTGTGTGCGTGTGCATGTGTTCTCACTCTCTCATGGGAAAATCTCCAGGTGTCCTCTAAACCAAAAAGTCAACCCCATGATCTCAAACACATGCAGCAGTAAACCAGTACAATGGTTAACTGATCCATATTCCAATCGCTGCAGTGCACCTGCAAACAAAAATCAACCTCTTTTTCTCTTTTGAGGGTTCATGCAGCTCAGAGTGAGAAAAAAGAGGCCCTAAGAAAAAAAACATACATTTTCTTTCATTTCTGCAGGTTAAGATTAAACTAGTTTACTATCATACAAACATTTAAAAGCCTATGGCCATTTAAGCATACAAAATAAGACTCAGTGTTTAAAATATAAAAAAGAGAAGAAAAGGATAACTACAGTAAATGAAGAAATCTTTCTAAAAGTTGTTAAAACACTTTAAAAAATATTAGCTGCAATCTATTGGAAGCTGCCAAACTGGTTTGGAGGAGTTCCATTTTTGACCATAACATTGTTGTTCTGTGTGTAATACAATAGTAAAAATTTGTTTCTGCACCTCTATAAAAAAAATGCATAAATTCTATAATAATACGGTTTGTAGCTGTTTTTTTCTGTTTGTGTCTCACTGTTGATCACAAAAGTTTATACACAATACATGACTGATTGAGGGACACAGTTACAAAGACTGATGACCCTGAGTTTAGTTCAGTTCAGGAGCAAAGGCTGCCAGAGAGATTTAAGTTTCTCATCCCAAGTGCGTCAGTTAACACCAACCACCGATGCATCTCAGTTAGGTGTTTGTTATTTCCGCTCTTCCTCTACCTGGTGAAAGCCTTTTGCTGATTGGCACGGACGATGTCGTCGGGAGACAACGTGTCGAAGCGGAACGGTACAACTGGTGAAAGTGGGGTGAGCTGCTCTTTGGATTTTTCCTGCGGTTTACAGAGGAAGGCCTGGTAACCACTTCCTGTCCGATGACATCTTATTTTTCCCTTTAATACGTTCCTCGTCCTCTTCTGTTGTCTGCGGCTATGAGTCGACAACGTGATCGCAAATACTGAAGGTGTAGCAAAAACAGACGAATCTAAACCCAAGGCAACTGGAGATGATGAGGACGGTGAAGGGAGATTGTCGTCGAAGAGACTAGGGCCCACTTCATGTGATTGAGCCATGAGTGCGCTTAAATCAATGGACTCGCCCGGTTTATGCGGCCTGGAGTTCTGGTGGTATGGTTTGTGGTCGAGCGTACACTTGACGCCACCTTCTAAAGTACTTTCTGGCGACACATCCGCCCTCTCTGGTTTTGCTGGTGAAAGGAGGGAGCTGAGGGAGTACTGTGACCCATATGAGGTGGTTGAGGTTTTGTCTTGGTGTTCAGACGCCAAACATGAGAAAGAGAGCAGCTCGGAGAGGCCAGGTGCTTGTTTCAGTGCATTTGCAGGAGATTCAGTGCTGATGGGTTGAGGGGAGGCTGAGGAACTGTTAGTTTGATGCGGCAAAGCTAGCTGCGACAGTGAGACTGTCCCACCCAGGAATGTAGAAGTAATGTTGGTTGGTTTAGAAAAGGTAAGTGTGTCTGCAAGGCGTTCAGTGTTCTTAGATGGACAGTGAATGTGTGTACTCATGTTTTGGTGCTGAGAAGCTAGCTCAGACAGTGACGTACCCGCACAGTTTCCAGAAACAATACTACTGTGCGGAGTAGGGAAAGAGTCACCGATTCTTGGGCTGTGGTTTGAGTGCTCCTGGATTAAATCTGCCAATGATGGGCTTCCCTTAGGATCAGCCCTTGTGACTTTGCCTCCAGTCCCTGATGCCCCTAAGAGCTGATTGTTCTGAAGGACAGAACTGAGAGTCCCAAACCCAGGAGGAACAGCCATAGAAGAGCTGGACGTTGTTAGTTTAGGGAGGTTTAGTGACAGACTACTAAGTGAAACTGAAAGGAGCGAGGGAGCTGAGCTGTTAGACGCTGAAGACGTATTTAAAGACGCCAAAGTTCCCAGTGAAAGACCACTGGGATTTAACATGCTGGATGGAGGTGAATTAGGTCCCATGCCGAGAGCACTTAATGAGGGGACACCCAAACCTTGCTTTGTGTCAACTACTGCTGTTCCCTTACTCTTCTGCTCATACTCAGACATGAGCAGTGCCAGACTGCTAACACCTAAAGCAACCTTTTGACGAGTGACATTTTGATTTTCAGAGCTGCTGAACACTAGGTCCGGCTTATGTTGAGATAAGAGTTCATGCAAGTTTGGTAAACTTGCTGGTACGCTTGGTGTTGTACGTTTGCACCCATCAGACTGAGCTTTATGTTCCTTGGATGTAATGTCAGTGTGAGAAGCAGACAAGAAGGCTCCTTACCTTACAAAAGCCAATTTCAGGTGTCGTAGAGGAAAGACAGGAGGCCAAACGAATCATATTATAAAGGTGAGAAGGGAAAAAAACAGAAAGAAGGCACTTTGTTAATGATTTGCATTTGAGTGACTTTAATTCATCATCCCACACATTTGTGAGTAAAGAACAGTGGTAGCTACACTTTCATATACACAATGCTAATGAATCCAAGTTTAAATGTTTTTTCTTCAAGTATCTTCTGAAGAACCCACCAATATTCGGTCAAAATATCATGATAAAGTATTAGATTTTATAAGACTATCTGAATCACAGCAGTGATTGTGCAACAGTCAAGTTATTGTGTTTCTCTTGTGTTATCTTAAAATCCGTAACTCCTGCTTTGTGAGAAATAATTCTTTCATTCCTCACAATAATAACAGTTTCTTTTAACTTGCAGGCTGGACTCTAAAAGTCAGAACTCTATTGTTTTACTTACACATGTTTCTTAATTATATTTTATAATTTCTATCCTTAATAATACTTAAGTGAGCATTGTTTGTAATCAAAAATAATAATTATGGGATATTCAAAAACATTAGACATGAGTAGCCACATGACTAGAAAATACATTTATTATGAGCTAACTAGCTGTGAAATATCTCAATCATTTTTAAGATTGGATGAAATGTTCTGTAGATCCTGTGCCGAGTTTGGAAATTCTCTGACCAATATCGAAACAACCATTCTCTAATGTAAAACTATTTTAGACAAGTCTGGGACCAATAAACTCCATGTGTACCTTTCTCAGCTGTGGCCGCTTGTTTGGTTCTTTGTGGAAGTGGAGCTTTCTCCTGGCCAACTCTTGCTACCACATCCGTGTCAACATTAACTTGGGCTGTTTTAGCGTCTTCAGACAGGACTGCATCCAGGGCCTTCTGTGGGTCAAATCCATGTCTTATGGCGGCCTGGCTCAGGACTGAATCTGGTACTGCTTCTCCCAGCACTGTCCGCATATGGTCCAGACACGAATACAACTTGGCTACAAAGTCACAGACATAATATTTGTGATCAAGAAATGCATTACAGGGTAAACAAACATTATTATATTATTAAACCAAGAAAAATAAAAAAGATACAATTCAATGATCTTTGTCATTTTTCAAATCATTGCATGAACTCAATAACATTACCTTGATCAAGAGGGTCAAGGTTGTGGCTGACAGTAGGGGAGACAAGAACCTCTTCATCTCCTTCCTCTTCTAGAGGCTCCCCCTTTGGAGCTTGCCTCTCTTGACGTGAATAGATGAACTGATTTGCTGAATAAACCAAAAACATTCTTACTTATTTGACAAACTATGGGATGTGAAGTCTGATTAACACAGTCAGATACAAGATTGCATTATTTTCATTAATAAGTATTGTAGTTGTTTTTAACTTTGAAAATTATACTGCTCATATTGTAGTATATATTACTAGCTTTTCCTTTTACTGGGAGGAAAAAAACATCCTCTTGTGTATGAATGTTGGCAGTTCATCAGAGAACATTCATACTTGTTGATTTCAATTTTGAAATATAATCTGATTCAAAAGATTGGTTTTACTTTAGTTAATGATGTGTTTATATATGTAAGGTGTTTGGAAGCGCCCTGTAACACAATTCATCCTTCTTTAATTACTAAATCTTCCTTAAGTTCACCAAGAGCTCTGCATTCACTGACACCAACCTGTTGTTGGTGATATGCAGCAGTAGTCATCGTCCACAGACTGTCCGTACACATCGTCATCATCAAAGTCTGGAAAAAAAGAAATGAACCTGAGCATCAAATGTGTTTCTTCTCCTGTGTCTGACACAAACATTCACATGTACAAATGTGTTTGTGGTAAAGAGAAAGACTCCTTTGTGCCTGCTGTAACTTTGCCTTGTCAGCAGTTTAACAGAATGCACAACAAACAGTACAGGGGGAGCTAGGTGATTATCTATATTCAATAATTGTACAAAATAGGAGGCTTAATAAGTTAATAAAATGAGGGAGTGTCTATATATATTATCTTGCAATGAATCAGAACCTACCACAACACTGGAAAGTTATCTAGTTAGCTGGCTAGCTCTCATTTACTTTAGTAAACAAATACATTAGCTACAATAATGACTAGCTTATCATGCTAGCTTGAGTGCTACCATAAAAAACGTTAGCCTCACAGCTTGGATATTTCAATGTTTTCTAGGATAACAGAGAACATTATCTCGTGCCAGGTGCCAGAAGGGACACGACAGCAACATTATGTAAACTAGCTAGCGTTAGCCGCTAATGCTACAATTGACGAACAGCGTAATGTAGCTTAGCGGCTAACGGGTTTAGCACTCTGAGGCCTAGCCGTAGCGCTCAGCACGTCACCAACAGCTCGCTGAGGTCGTCTACCTTCATCGTAGTTGTAACCTCGGACATTTCTGTGCCGAGACATGTTGGCTGTGTGTCCTCTCTGGGCTCCAGTGACAGTGTGGGGCTCACAGACTGTGGGGACATGTGTCTCACTGTCTCACTGCCCGGCTGGCTGAGCTGCTGCTGCCGCTGCTGCTGCTGTTTGGTTGACGGCAGCAGCCAGGAAAGGGTTAAACTCCGCAGCCTCGGACAAGAATGCATTAAATCAATAAATATTTTTAACTGATTCCTTTTTGATTTGTATCTTTGTGCTTGGTGGGCATTAATATTATTAATAACTTTTTTTTAACTTTTTTTCTTCTTCGATGACATCACTTCCGGTTGCAGTTCCACCAATGTGGCCTGGGTCTCCATCTCCATCCATCCTCCCATCCACCCATCTATCTATCTATCTATCTATCTATCTATCTATCTATCTATCTATCTATCTATCGCCTATTCCCATTGTTTGTACATTGTAAGAAATAGTTTGTAACTAAATTTGATTTCAATAGTACATACACAGACTTTTTAAAGACTTGGTGAATTAACTTTATGTAACCAAATGTAAAGTGTAGAGTGTCAGTGGACTTCTGATGAATAAAGTTTGTATATTTTTATACATTTGTGTGTTACTCTTGGGTGCAAGCGCACAGTCTGAGCACAAGCAGAGCAAATCTAAGCACAAGCAGAGGCTATCTGAGGTTTTGAGTGAGAGCATTACAAAACCTGAAATTGAAATAAATAAGTCCTGCTCTCAAACTGAGAGACCACGCTTTAGATAGAAAAAAAAAAACTCTGTGCTGAATACGGTTGCAAATGACCTGCATACACAGAAACAAACACTGGTCCTTTTTATGAGGAGACACTTGAATTTCATATTTGTGACCATGTGTTATTAATGTGTTAGAGGAAGGCACAATATCACAGGTGAACACTGAAAAGTGTCCCCTCTGCACAAACCTGATTTCAGTTGAATTGTTCACAATCAGGACTGAAAGACACTTACAGGTTAAAATCCTGCCTGTGATCTTGAACACCATTTTTTGTTAAAGGTTATGCCCTATGGTTAGAGACCAGCCCATCTGAGCCCACACTCTACACCTCACACATACACACACACAATGAGTGACATCATGTTTTCCTCCTATCTTTGTACCACAAGAAAAATATAGCCCATCTACCACAAAGAGGAAATAAATAAGATGTGTGTGCTTGTGCATTCACGCAAATGTTTGTGTAGACATGTTTTTAACTCTTTGCACATACATGCACATGTTAGTCACAAATAAGAGTGCAGATGTACAAAAGTGGGATTTTGGATCCATTGTGTCGTCCTGAGCTCATGTACAGTGGCTCATGTGCCAGTGAAACAGAAGAAGATGAAAATGACAAAGATTAATCTGATACCAGTGATGCAGGTGAAGTAGACTTACGTATCGTCACGGGGAAATGAAATATGAGGTTTGGTGTGTCTCCCCGAGCTAAAAATAGAGCGGAATAAAGAAAGACAAGTGCTTAGGTAATTGTAAAGACCTTTTCACGATGAATGGCTCATATTGCAGGTGGCAGTTTGACAGGGAGCAACTTCAATTGAAAACAGAAGGGTATCATTCATATCAGGAAGGAGGGACGTTAATTGAGGAGCTTCTTTATTTATTGTGCCTTAAGTTTGACTTTTGGGTAAGCGTGTGCGTGCCTGTGTGTCTGCGCGTGCACATGCGTCTCTGAGTGGGTGGAGGTTTCCCCTCTAAAATTCCACTTCCTGTGTTTTGAAGTGTAAGTTGCACATCTACATGTCAAAACAAACAACTGCACATGTACCCATGGAACACACGAACACACACACACACACACACACACACACACACACACACACACACACACACACACACACACACACACACACACAAAGATGCTCATGTTACAGGGTCACACAGGTGACAGAGAGGGAACTCTTTCTCTGCATCACTTAAATGTTTCTGGGACATTTTAAAACCAAAGGCCTCAAACGGCATCTGATCTGTAATGGAAATGGAACATATTGCTTAAAGTAGAAACAGTCTCGCCAATATAAATTGTGATAGGGTTTGTAGATTTTCCCTTTCACTGTTCTCTTTAGTCTCAAGTGACCAAAATAACTTTTTTTCAGTTTTTTTGTTTGTTTTGTCTACTGATGAAGTCTCTCTGCTTTCTTTATGCTGTCAATTGTCGAGATGAATTGAATTTGTGTTTGTGCAGCCGGAGGGCTGATGTGTGAATTTTCACACCTCTACTCAGGATCTGAACATTTGTTTCCTCTGAACATCTTTGAAGTGCACTCTGGTCAAATCTGTGCTGCGGCCGCAGAGTTTGCAAAAAGTCTGTTCTAGAGCGGAATTGGTGGCAGGCAAGAAGGATTTAAGAGAGAATTAATGTTGGACTGATTAGATGGATTAAACAGATGGATGGACAGATTGGTAGAAGAATGACCGGATCAGTGGATAGACGCTTTTAAAAATAATAAGTATATTATATTAATATGTATGATTAATAAACCTATTCGTTTTTAACAATCATATTTTCTTTGTAACTGAAGTCTATGCAGTTCAAGGAGATGTCAAAACATGGTTGCCAGCAGTTGGATGGTGATGGTATCTATGGAAACAAGTGAAAGCAAAGGATTGTAAATCTGTCAACAACAGCATGTAAATCTGAAAAAAACAGACTAATCCTGGTGTAATTGTAGGAGACAAAGCCTTGAGTACAAAAGGGGGTGAGGGGTGAGCTCCCTCCCAAAAGTTGGCAATGGGTATGAGGTAATGCTTTACATAATTTTCCAAAGGCACAAGGCATCATGGGAAGAGGAACTCACCTCCGGGGGGAAAATGCAAAACCTACAGCCTGGGTAGTCTTGGACAGGTGGTTCAAACAAATGGAGCCAATAAAGAAACACATGTGAGGTCCTTAAAGTAACATGTTGTTAAATGAAATGTAATCAAAACCAAATATTGAAACTAAATTTATATCAGTAGTGATTTGTTTGAAGACTAAGACTAAATTTCATTTACACATTTCACATGTAGTACTTTTTTTTGTGAAGTAATGTATTTGCATGCACATAACCATACAGGATCACATTTACTATGTTTACCATTTACGGGATCAGGTTTTTCTCAGTGCAGGCCTTTACATACACACTCACGAGCAAATACGCACAGCACACGCACTGGGGGCCTTCCCTGGATTTGAAAACCTGACGGTGGGACAATATATCTCAAAACCCAGGGGCCGTCATTAAGAATCATTCAAATTAACCAACCTGTGCACACAAGGCTCTACAAAGGGGGCAGCCTTCCCAATACCTGCCCTTAACCTGTCCAATCGCGCCCATGCAAATATCCCCCCTCTGGAGTCAATGGGTCTCAGGCTTCCTACTACAACCTAGTATGAGGGTATTTGCATACGCTGACTCCCTTCCTTTTATTTGGTTTCAGATAACCTGGTTTTTTTAATACTATCCTCGAGGGAAAACACACATGTAGGGCCTGTGGAGAAAACTAAAGACAAATATGAAAATACTGATCACATATGAAGTATGTTCTATTACATTGTGCTGGTTTCCATTTTCTCTGACCCATTTTTCTCTCTACATGGGTCGACTTTTATTGCAATGCTGTCATATAATTAACATTTGATAAAATAAAGTGCCGCGTCTTTCAGGCAAAAATGACTGCAACAACGTCTGAGTTCATAGGTTTGTATAGGATTTGTAGGCGCAGGTTTGCAGGCAACCATCATATCTCAGGCCAGCAGTTGTAGAAGCAGCACTTAAAGACTAATGGTGTCAGAAATGAGCAGCCTTATAAAACTAATATGGAAATGACACATTTTACAGCTATATTCTTAAAACTGCATTTCATTTAGTTAGACAGATCTAAGTATCCATCTTTTTAAGCCATGTCCAGTCCTGAAAATCTTCCTTTTCCTTTCTAAGTGCTTCACTTCAGTGATCACTCTGTCCACACTGTGGCATAAAATAGGGAAATGTGCAGTGTGTGTATGAGTATGTGTGTATGAGTATGTGTGTGTGTGTGTGTGTGTGTGTGTGTGTGTGTGTGTGTGTGTGTGTGTGTGTGTGTGTGTGTGTGTGTGTGTGTGTGTGTGTGTCTTTATCAGGCCACTATTATGATGACTGCCCTGGGACAATAGGCTGGTCTGGGGCGATAGTAATTACAAGTGACCAGGACAATACGGTCGCGTATGGAGGAACTAATACAATAAGAAGACACATTTATAAAGTATTAACCCCCCTCCTCCTCCTCCTCTTCCTCCTCCTTCCCGCAATGAATGGTTCATCGACTACAGTCTCGGCACAGGGAGGATGGAGAACTCAACCAAAACAAAATAATAATGGTTACATGCTGCACAGTTCCCTAAATGCAAGACAGGAGAGCAGTTTTAGCATCTCATCTTTAAAAGAGAGTTGCTGGGAAAAGCAGGTTGAACTTGTTCCTTATTTATATGTGGCCTGTTAATAATTAATTCATCAGGGGCGATTAAAGAAAGTCAAAATGAAACTTGAGGAACAAGTTGAATGTACTCAATTTGCCCTTTATTATTAGTGCAATAAATCCACTCACACAGAAAGAGCTGGAGTGCCCGTGCGCATTTCTTTAACTGTCTTTGTCTAGACGAGCACAAAGGCTCTTTTGGACGATAAGAGAACGATAAGGCAAAGTCTTGTTGTGTGTGCTTTTATTATCACTTAGACACATCTGTATGTTATCTGGAACCAGCAGGGACTCCACGCGCAGCACAACTTCGGTTTCACCCTCACTTGTAAAAAAAAAAAAAATCCGCAATTGAATAGATTGTCCAGACACAGGCTGCGTTTCCTTCTGCTTTTCACCGCAGAAGAAGTTACTCACGAAAAGTGTTTAGCGCGGACGGACGAGCAAAACGCGCCTTCAGCGTGGAGGACACTGTGGAGTGTTCATGCTGCGTTCACGGACGCCTCGTTCAATTTTCGTTGCATGCACTTGGAAAGCATCAGCTCTGTACAGTGCAATATTTAAAGCAACAAAAATAATCTAACCACTTTTAACTTATTCATATCCACTTACAGCATATACCACAATTGCATCTCTTAGTTCTTTTAAGTCAATTCCTGTTTTTTGCTTTGCCTTTTATTATATAGAATATTACTAATTACTTACACTGCAGTGTTACTTTCACTCTTTTCTTTCTTTATTTTCTTAAGTGTATAGTATAATAACAATAATAAACTTTCTTTACACAGACGTTTTTAAAAATCACATCTACAAAGTGCTCCGTCACATAAAAAATGCTGTGCATTTACACATTTAAACACAGTTCTCAATGCAACTCTTTAAAATCTGGTTTTAAAATCATTTTTCTTGTATTTCGTTAAATGTTTTCATGATGCATTTTATGTATCTGTGGATTTGTAGCTATTGTAATATTTTGATGTGGCATTTGTGAAGGAGTTTCAAGCTTTGAGGTTGATATAGTACTTTTCTTTCTTGGGATATACATCAAGGGTTTGGTTTCATACTTGCATTAAAGTTTGTATTTGACTTTGTTTATATTAAGTTATTTTTATCATGTAGATGTAGTCATTGCTGTAGTCGCACTGCTGAACTGATCTGTCCTCCTCGTCCAACACTTGTCGATTACTTCCATGTGAGAAATACAACTTTTCTCAGCCATGAACCAAAACGCAGGCGTCCGACGCTTTTGAACCGCTCAACCTCGCGCAGGCGCACTTGAGGAGCGCCAAATTGACCGGGATGCTGGAGGAGGGCGGAGCAGCGGCGGAGGCTCCGCAGTTTAAATGAATGTCAACCTGCTGCTGCCGGGACAAGTCACTCAGAGCTCAAACCTGCACACACATACACACACACACACACACACACTTCTACAACATGGCCCGGCGGCCGAGAAACAGGTACGTCCAAACACACGCAACTTTATTTATCTCATCCGCTGTGGATCTACTTTGTTCCTCTCGTTGCTCCTGGAGACGCGAGGTTGACGCGTTAAAGCCGCATGTTGTTGACAGTGTGTGTTTCGTTGGTCGCGTTTTTGTCTGTTTCGCGTTGTTGTTGTTGTTGTTGTGTTTGCGGAGTTGTGTTTGCCTGGTCCCGTTAAAGCGGAGCGGCGGTGCGGGTGCCCTCGCTCGCGCGCTCATGACAGGTGGTGGTCATCTGGCATGTGCGCCGCTCGCTGCTGTCAGTGCACAGAGAGAAAGGAGCCTCACACACACACACACACACACGCATGCATATACACACACACACATGCATATACACACACATGCATATACTTGCATGCACACGCATTACTCTCATTAGGCGGGTGGACAGGCGCGTGCCGCGTTTGTGCGCTTCCAAGGCGCGTGGACCCTGGTTTTAATCGGAGCCTGTAATAAACACAAACTAAAAGCAAGAACACACTCGTGCACTTTCGCAACAAGCGATCTCACATCGCAGAATTTAAGTTTGTGAAGGTTTTGAAAAATATCTGTATTTCACTATGTCCCCTGGAGGAACCACATCCTCAGTGATCCACACTGAAACAGTTCTTGTTTTCACTTTTTAAAGGGAGATTTGATCTCGTACAAGAATGTAAATGGCTCATCTAGATGGTGTTGGAGCGGAATGTTGTCCCAGATGGACGCTCGCACGTATTTGGGAAACTGCGCCCTCACCGCGTCCTCGGTGTGCACTTGACTCGAGAGGAGGCTGCGTCCTCCGCTTTGTGGACTTTGCTGAAGGGGAATCGGTTTGTTTTTACGTCCTCACCCTGAAAAAAAGCATCTTAAAGTCACTAAATGAAGCATCAGGTTGGACTGTAGTTGTAGCACCAGTTGGGTTTTTGGTTTATTCTCATGCTTTGACGCAGGAAACCTGAGGAGAGTTTGAGTAAAATGTCTCAACTGAAGTGGTCATGATGTTTTCATTTGATGGGTCATACTGTAGAGTTGAGTTTGATGTGAACGTGTTTTATTTCCTCGTATGTACACTCTATAATGGCTTTTTCTGTAAATAACTTTTTTTTGGGATGTCATAGTTATTGTAAAAGAAATATGCATATATACATATGTGTATATATTATATCTTTTTTAATTCTGAAATACACACGGGTTGTGTGGTGATTTAACATGTTTTTACTTATTTTTTACATTTGAATCTTCTTTGCTGCTTTTATTCTCCATATGGTCATGGCATTGCTGTTGCTGAGTTAATTAACAAAAAATAAGGAAGATAATCCACACTAAATATCATCTTGAACACACACACACAGACACACACCTCAGTGGGGTTCCTGTTCACCTGTTGCACTGAACCCTACCTAACTTCCACCTTGCGCACACTCTACATTCTGATTGGTTAAAAAAACTGTGTATGTGTGTGTGTGCCTGACTGTGCTGTACAACGCCACTGCAGGTCTGAACACGCAGGGGTCATGAAATTATGATTGCATGTGCCAATCCCAGTATCTGTGGAAACTAAAAACATTGGAACCTGTTCATCCGTACCCCCCCTCCCTCCCACTAGCTGTTCTCTCTCTCATTCGCTCCTTCTCTCACCTTCTCTCTCTCTCTCTCTCCCCTTGTGGGTGTCTTGGCGAACAGCCCGCCTGCACCCAAACCTTCAAGAATGACTGGTTCTGTCTGTGTTGACACCTGATGAGTTAAAGAGTAGGCAGAGTTCTTTATGCACTCTGCAAAGAGATGATTAGGGAGTAGTTTGGAGGTAGACAAGTACTTATTGTGCTTTTATTTGCCTTTCACTGTTCTTTTTTACACAGCCACCACCTCTTTTTTTAAATGCTCTCTCTCTCTCTCTCTCTCTCTCTCTCTCTCTCTCTCTCTCTCTCTCTCTCTGTGGGTGCAGTGTTTACAGCAGTGAGGAGGATGAGGAGGAGACTGAGATGTATGAACATGATTACGATGGATCAATGGCCAAGGCAGGGAAACGCCACCTCGGCAAAACGCGCTGGACACGAGAAGAGGTACACACACATTCAAAATGCCATACAACACGCTTCACGTGTTAAACAGAGATGACGTCACAGGAGAGATCAGTCCCCACAAACCTTTTTTTTTTTTTTTTATTAATGTCTGGTCAAACCACATTTGCTGACTGTTATACTCCTTTTAAAAGTGCTGTGGATGATGCCTTTTTTTGCAGCAACATATTTTATATCTAACAAAGTGCAACATCTGCTTTTTTTCAGGATGAGAAGTTGAAGAAACTTGTTGAGCTTCACGGATCAGAAGACTGGAAGCTCATCGCAAGCTTGTTAACTGTAAGTCACAGATCTGTGGGTACACACATGCATGCACATACTATATACACACAGGCTTACAGACAAGGGGGAAGTTAACACAAATGTAAACAAAACCCAGTCTTGCGGTGACAAACTAGGATGTTTTTGCTTCATTTCGGCCAGTTCTCTGTGAGCACCAAGCTTCTGCTGATTTATAGTATTTATATATTCATACATACATATGCGTTTGACCTCCCATAGGATACGCATGATAATTAATTCCCTTGCTCTCTGACATACCAGAATCGAACAGATGTGCAGTGTCAGCATCGGTGGCAGAAGGTGCTGAACCCAGAACTCATCAAGGGGCCATGGACTAAAGAGGAGGACCAGAGGGTAAGAAAACCTTCTTTTAGAAACAGGCCACCCTGTACTTTATGGATGACACGTGAAATAGTGAATATCCACGCAAAAGAGTACATGTTAGAGCACAGTTAGCGCATTCCTCCACCGAGGCCGAACAATTGATTCATGATTTTCTGGTTCTTGTAGCAGGAAGAAAAAACAAGATAAAAAAATAAAACGTTAAAGAAAGTGAAAGAATAAAACTGTTTACTTGAAGATGCTTCTCTCTGGAGTGCCACCAGTGATGACCTTTAACACCAGGGTTTGTTAACTTTAGTGTAACAGAGTTGAAGACAAACACAGGAAACAATCAAATGCCATCTAAGGGGGGGGGACATCAACCTATTTCTTTATGTTCCTGTGTGATTAAGGCAACTAATTCTGAAGCAAGTGCTTTGCCGCTGTTGCACATTTCTGGTTTCCTGAAAAGTTGCCCTTACCCAACAAGAAATGTGTTTAGTCCCCTGCAAGCGGTGCAGTGTATTTATTGAACTAGTCTGAAGGAGTTGTATTTCCACCCAGATGCCGCTGTAATGATTAGCAGAGCGGCTAACGTTCCACTGGAAACTCCCTCGGTGCTCACCAAGCAGGTGTTCTCAATCACCTCCTCAAAGTGGAGAGATAAAGAAAGAGGGAAGGAGGGAGGAGAGGAAAGAAAAGAAGGAGAGGGGATGTGTCCAGTGTTACAATGTATCGAGAAACTAACAAGTCTTACTTTCATTTTCTCTCTATCCCATCTATTCTACCTCACATTTACCTATCACTTCTCTACCTTTTTATCTTTCTTTCTTTGTACTTCTCCCTCTCCTCCCTGTTATTGCTCCTTCCTTCCTCTTTGCTCATGCCTTTCTGCCATCATTCACTTCTCTTCCCTTTCAACACTCTTCCTCCTCCCCTCTTGCCTTTCCTCTTTTGCCCCCCCCCCCCCAACACACACACAAACATTTCCACCCCAGGTGATCGAGTTGGTCCAGAAGTACGGAGCCAAGCGCTGGTCGGTGATCGCCAAGCACCTGAAGGGGCGGATCGGCAAGCAGTGCCGCGAGCGCTGGCACAACCACCTGAACCCGGAGGTGAAGAAGACGTCGTGGACTGAGGAGGAGGACAGAATCATCTACCAGGCGCATGAGAAGCTGGGCAATCGCTGGGCGGAGATCGCGAAGCTGCTCCCTGGCAGGTGAGGCAGAGAAAAAGATTGAAAGATTAGAAGCTAGCTAGGCGAGGACACAGAAGAAGAGACAAAAGCACAGAACATGAAATAAGATGGATGAATACAGGAAGTATTACCCTTATTTTGAAAGATAGGACTGAATAGGATTACAGAATAAAGGAAGTATAAAATATCAGAACTGGATGGGGTTTTTATTTAGAGGAAAACCTAGGATCAAACCTGGCAAACAGATGCTGTCGTTACGATTGTAATAACTCTGTACTGATCAACCGTATAATCAATAACCGGTAAGTTGTTATGTGCCATGCAGGACTGACAACGCCATAAAGAACCACTGGAACTCCACTATGAGGCGAAAGGTGGAACAGGAGGGCTACCTCCAGAGCGCAGCCAAGAACGGCGGCTCGGCCCTCTCCCTCGGTCACGGCTACATCAAGGCCGCGAATCACATCATGGGTTTCCCTAATCACTCGCCCAATCAAGGGCAGCTGCCTCCCCTGTCGCCGCACAACTACGCCTACATCTCCAACACACACAGGGTGAGTGGGCTATTAAAGTAACAGTCGGAATGGCGGCAGGAAAACTGAACGACGTAGCGGCAGGAGATTCATTCATGTGATTTGTTTCTGATTGGTTTTAACAGGTGCCTTTCCCCATGGCCTTGCATCTGAACATCCTGAACATTCCCCCGCACGGGACCGCTGCTATACAGGTAAAAGACAAGCAAGTAAACGCAATGTAATCAATCCCTATGAGGGGACAAGCGAAGATTGATTGACGATGACTTAATAGGCACTAAAATCGGACTTCTACTCGTAGAGACACTATGGTGAGGAGGATCCTGAGAAGGAGCAGAGGGTGAAAGAGATCGAACTGCTGCTCATGTCAACAGAAAATGAGCTGAGAGGCCAGCCATCACTACCAGTGAGTCATGTGTGCGTGCGTTTGTGTGTGTGTGTGTGACCCTGGCTTTAAGGACAGTGGTTGGATGTGTATGTGTGAATAAGGAGGAGGAAACATCTGGGGGGTCTGTTTCTGCTGAAGTGATGAAATAGGACCTTATCACCACTTTGTCGTGTGTGTGTGTGTGTGAGTGTGTGTGTGTGTGTGACCCTTTGTGCAACCTTCCACTTTACACTTCTGTCACCCACCCCTGACATTAAAGTTCCCTTTCTCCTTCCTGTACGATTTTGCTTGCATTTTCTCACTTGTCCTCCTATGCTGCTCATATTCGCAGAAGATTATTGCCCGTCAGTTATTTTCCGTCTCCTCAATCTTTATGTTCCTTTTTCTCCTCCAGATGACTTTGCCCTATCCAAGCTGGGCCAGCCAGAGCTGCCTGACCAACAGCCCGGACGGTGTGGCTTTGTTGCTACCTCGTCACCAGGCTGCTGCCCCCGCCCTGCCCCTCGACCAGAGCTGCCTGCCGGAGGAGAGCGCCTCGGCCGCACGTGCACATACCAACAGCAGCAGCAGCAACAATAACAACAACAACAACAGCAACAGTCATCACAGTAGCCCAACGTTCTCGAATACTCTCCCAGAGTTCATGGAATCTGTCATTGATTCAGTAAGTATCTGCAATATGTATTTAAAGTGAGTTTTAATCTGTCCTCAGGCTTTAAGTTTACTCTGTTCATATTTGTGTAACATGTATCCAGATGGAAAAAAAAAAGACAGCTCAGCAATTAGCAACGTAAATCGTTCCCAGCGGTCGGCCTTGACCCCTATTTTCCCCGCCCTTTCCCCCAGAGCCTCTCCTCATTGGGTGAGGCCACTGCCAGTGAGCTCATGGATAGGAGCACTCTCAGAACAGACAGGGTCTCGCCCAATCAGGGCTCCAGAACTGCTCACGATGCATGGGCTGGTTTCATCTGCTCCACTCCCAAGCCTTCGACAGTCAGAAATCTTCCCTTTTCGCCCTCGCAGGTAGTTAACGTAGCCGAATGTGGTTAGAATCCATCCAATCACCAAACTTCCATCCAATGACAACAACAACCAATCATTCAGAATTAGTGTTCCTGCTCCTAACTTCAATCATTCCATCTATAAATCATCTTTTGATGGACCACTCTTTTCTCCCTCTCCATCTCTGTCGTGTCCAACTTGAGTGTCCTCGCGTGATCCGCCAGATTATTATTATACTCTAAAACTCAACCTGTCTGACCTCGTTGATTGATCATCTCCCGTCCTTTATTCTCACAGTTTCTCAGCCAGTCGATGAGCCCAGGACACTCGGACAACGACAGCTTACCGATGGAGTCCAAGCCTCAGATCGACCCCTCGCTCAGGCCACAGAAAGAGAATGAAATGTAAGCGGCTCTGTCTCTAATCTTTTGAAATTACACGATGCCGATTTTTCCTCTCTAAGGGTTTTAACAGCTCTCTCTCTCTCTTCTCTCAGGTTCAGAACGCCAAACATTTGCCGTTCTATCATGGAGTCGTCACCTCGCACACCCACGCCGTTCAGGTCGGCTCTGGCCCTTCATGAAGCCAAGTACGGACCCCTCAAACTGGTAAGAGAAACCTATAAAGTAGACTTCTAAACCACTGTTGTTCTTGCTGTAGTTTGGCTGTGACTTACTGGGGGTTTGTCTCTTTTCCAGAATATCCCTTTGGAACATCAGATGGTCAACTCCATCAAGCAGGAGCCGATGGAGTGTGCCATCGAGCAGCCTCCTCTGAAGAAGATAAAACAAGAGGTAATTATCCATGACACATGCACGTACCATGCAAGATATGTGACATAGGAAGTTGTACTTTTTCATGTCGCGAAAGCAAAAGAAATAAGTACAGTATACTTGAGTTTAAATTATGTTAGTTTTAATTTCGTACTTAACCATGCTGTGTTTTGGCTCCTAGGTGGAGTCCCCGTGTGAGAGGAGCCCGTGCATGCAGTGGGAAGCACAAGACCTTCACACGCAGCTCTTCTCCCCTAACGGCCCCGCACAGGAAGTACCTGTAAGTTTAAATTTGACCTTTAACACCACAGTGCATGTTTGCTAATGTGAAACCATCCCTGATCACACATTTCCTCAAAACTTGATATTTGCCTAAAATAACACTTAAAGGCTTAAAAATACGTTAAATACATCCCCCTTTGCAAGTTTGACTTGTTGCTGACATGTGTTTTGCATTTTCATTCAGGACCTACTTTCCAGCTCATTATTGAGTGAGGAAGGACACAAAACCTACGCCGTCTCTCGCAGAGCCCTGGGCAGCCCACTACAGGTATGTGTATTTTTTTTTTGCATTTATAACTACTTATTCATGTGATTGCACCTGTGCTATAAAAACTCATATTCGTCTTTCGTCCTTTGCCAACAGCAGCTCAGTACCTGGGAGCATGCGACCTGTGGGAAAACAGAGGAGCACGTTCTGGCGTCAGAGCAGAGCCACAAGTACATTAACACTTACCCTACAAGGACACTGGTCATGTAGACACATGTGACACGTGTTGATCCGGAAACATCAACACTCAGTGCGCTGGACGCAGCGTGGCGGATTTCGTATTTGTTGTGGTACAACAGTTGGGAGAGGCTCTATGCCACTGGTGTTTTTACACTCACACTTGTTGGATTTCAACCAACCAAAGACTATAACTCTTTTTTTATGTCTTTTTCATAGAATTTGATTTGGGTTTCTTTTTTTTTATAAATGTTCATCCTATCACTTTTGGTCTCGTCATTGTATCATTATGGATGTTATGTATCATAAATGGGATATGGTGACTATATAATTTGCGTTGGGCTGTATTAATAATTCCGAATTTTTATATTAATATAAAGAACAAGTTAATTAATTTATTTCTTTTGTTTTTATGATGACTTTCTGATGTTTTTTTTTCTTTTCCAATTGGCCGACAGAGCAGTGTTGTAAGTTAAGTATTTAAAGCCCTATTAGCATTATCGTATATCTAAAGGCATAAAACTGACCTCTGAAACTTCTCTGTTGCTTTTTATCTTTGTCGTTAAATAGGATATAATGGGTCTACTGAAAATTTCAAGTGTTTGCTCTGTGCCACCTCTTTTTTTAACCCCGAACTACTGAGCGAGAGAAGCTACGTCTGTTGTTACGTCATTATTAAATTATGAATTATAATGAGTCGCAATAAAAGGGGCCAGACTTATTAGTATTACCTGATTACCACGATGGCACCTTTATTTCTACATATATATATATATAAATACATAGTATAATTATGAATTCAAACTATGTTAAATGAACTACTGTTTGAAATCATGAGCTTTTACCCAGTAAAAGTAAGACCAACCTGCACTTGAGTTTTATGTTCTCCATATAAACAAACCAAGACTACTAAACACTGATGTGTTATATGATGCTACAAACAAAAGCCCGATTGAAACCTATGTGCTGTTGTCATGTCTTTGAATAGTTTTGTACTTTTTTTTTTATATATAATGCATATTCAATCCGCATTGTGTTTTCATACTAAGACTGCAGTAGCCCATTTCAGACACTTAGCAGACAATCTTTTTTTCTACATGTTTTTGATGCCTTGTTTTTATACTAGCTTTTGAGCAAAAGTGATTTTATAAAAAAGCATGCCAAGTTTTTATGTTTTTTTTATACTTTTCTATCCTGCCTATTAAATAAAGTGTGTTGTTTTAATACAGCCTGGTTTTCAGTGTCATATCATTTTCAAGAACACAATCTAGGTTGAAGCTGTAATTCAAAAGCTGTCGCTCTAAGACAAACACGGTCACATATCTTTAAGCTTTAATTAGTCAAAACTTGCACAAATATCCTGCAGTGGTTTAAGTTGCAGTGTAAATAGCACACAGAAGCTGCACTATTGGCTGGAAACATTTACTGTTTGAAGTGAATGAAGTTGTTTGCTCTCTGGTGTGTAATAAAGTGTAATTTGACGGCTGGAAAGTGTCACCCCCCCCCCCACGCCCTCATACACACACCCCTCTACAACACATGCACACACGCATATCTGCAGACACAAAGGATTGTGTGTTTTGTGCAGAGTAAATCGTAAAACTTTCTTCCTGATCTGTCAATTACTATGCCTGTGACATTTTATCAGCCAGTGAAGGTTATAGGCAAATGTTTTCAACCGTTCCCCTTTTCTCATGTGGATAAAGGGGGCTACTCGTGTGCCTTCTCTTATTCTTCTTTTATTCCTGCACAAATTGCTTAATACATAAAATCAACAACAACAAAAACAGTGGCTGTTGCAAAAGGCATAATGTCCCCGACGGTATACTTCAACTCATAAAGGCTCAAGGCCAAAAATGGTCTCAATTCCTTTACTTGATCATCTTTGAAAAAGTTCTCCAAGCAAGAAAATACAAAAAGCCGTTACTTCCACTAATATGGATTTAGTGAGAGAAATAATAGACTTCCAAAAACCTAAGGCCAAAATGTTCTTGCTCCTGTTTTTGATCTTTGACAGTTTGGTGAATGATCTTAGGAAACTTTATGCAGCTTCATGGGAGTGAGATAAAATGTATGAATAAGCTTGAAGTCTGCTTCTTTCACTTTATTATGTTAAAATGTATCCTTTTACACCGAGCTTGACACTTAACTTCAGAGCGGTGCACAGTTCTAAAAGTCATTGTTCTCCAAAAACACACGCGTGTATGAGCTCCATGTTCAGTCTCTTGAGGGACACTTGTTTTCCTGTGAGGCTGTGAAAGCCAAGGGGCCCAGACTTTGAGTTATATTTAAACCCCCCCTCCTCTCCGACCTGCACCCCCACCTCACATATATCCACCACAGTGCCCTCAAACATAGATCCCCATCTCAAGTGGGGGTCTCAGGGGGACATATACACAGAAATTACGTTCATTGGGACAGAAATAGTTTCCTGAGGGGTTGCAGTTATGCTTATTGCCTCAAGTGAAACTCATACAGTATAAAATCCTATTCATATATTGCAACATTAATGGTGTAAACTGATAGCAAATAGATGATAGTGAAGATTGTGTGCTTGTGTGTGTGTGTGTGTGTGTGTGTGTGGGAGTCAGTGGGGTCGTCTTGTGGACAGAGGCCAGAACAAGCAGCAGACTTTCACATTGGGAATTCTGTAGTAGAATCATCTTCTACTACACCCAAAAAGAAAAAAGAGAAAACCCCAAACCCCACGAGATTCACAGACACCTGCTTCCACTGAGTGTGAAGGCAGCTGCCTTTGTGCAAGTGTGTGTGTGTGTGTGTGTGTGTGTGTGTGTGCGGGTGGTTTTTTTTATTGGCAAAAACAATATAGAGCCAGATGAATATTGTAAGACACAACATGCTGTAGTGTAAAAAGTGATGGATGGATGTCAGGGTATTGCAGGATTTAAACCGAACACATCACATTACCTCATTGACTGAACCATTAAACTCACAGCTCTTCACTCTCTGCTTGTTTTCTATCAAGAGACGTATGAAGCAAAGTTTAAGGACAAGGAACGTGTTCATGTTATTAACAGCAGTGCAGCAAACATTTGTTTTGGGCTCTGTGGTGTTTTCCTTAGTGATGGTGAGATGCCTCCACTTGCATCCCAGGATTCACTCAGATTCTGGTTCAGCTTTTGGTCCGGGCTGCCATGGCAACAAGGATGTATAGACTTTATAATGACGTAAGATATATAAGTGAAAAAACGACAGGAGTTTAATGAGGGTGTACGTTTTTGAATGCAATGCCTGATGTCAGCTGCAGGAATGGCCTGGGATAAGCCATATATACAGCGTAATGAATGAATGGATGGAGACGTTGTTGGACCATGTTAACATTTTGACACAACATGAAAATGTTAAAGGATAAACGTCTTTCAAAGGGATCTTTTGAGAAACATTCAGCTCCAAATGTCACTCTCACTACAATTTGTTTTCCCTTTTCAAATCAAACATGTCTGTCGCAAGCAGATTGGCTCATAAATTCAGTTTGACGTGTCACAATAGATTTATAGCCGGATGTTGCAGAAGTGGCGGGATTCTGAACATGCGCGTGCATACTCACAAAAACACACACACACGCGCGCACGCTCCGTGCACTCACATGGTGGCCAGCTTGCTCTGGGTCCGCATAGATTACTCTAGCCTGATTTCCCCATTCCCTGGGTGCTGTTGTGGTTGGAGATACTCGGGCAAGAGCAGCCGCTCCCTGCTGGCAGCGGTCAGGTAGGAGGGCTGGGCTGGGCTGTCCGGGCCTGATAACTACCCTACCCATCCGCGAGGAGAGGAGCCGGGGGCAAAGAAGAGGACAAGTGCTGAAGAGACAGAGACAGAGCGAGAGAGACAAAGAGAAAAACAAAGGGGTTCACCGGGTTTGACACGGGGTAAACCTCGGCAAACCTAGAGCCACCTGGTCTCCTTCCACATATTATTCTGCACCAACAGACACTGAACCAGAAGTTATGCATTCAAAATAAGAGTATAAATACAGGGTTAAGGGTCAAAAAGGTGCTTTTGATGTAACAAAGCAAATAATACGGCTTGTTTTAATGGTGTAGATTTAGGACATTTTGAGAAATACAAGTATGCCCACAGAAGATTGATTCCACTTTTGTGACTGTGTGTGAATAACGGATTTAAGAATTACATATTCTAACATATAACATATTTGAATGCTCAATTATGCATATTATATATTTATGGTTATTTGCTATCTTTATCTTATTTTTATCTAGCGGAGCATTGTTCAAAACACTCTATAAGTCAAATGTATTATTAATATTCTGGGATTATATCTAACATGCCATTATATAATTTGGTTTACATTCAAATATTTTCTTTTAATTAAAGGAATACAAAAAAGCTAATACTACTACTACTAATAATAAAAAACATATTATCCCATCCCCAGATTCAGGGAGTCTCAGTCCAAAGTTAAAAGATTTGGCAGATTTCACCACCAAAGCTCACGTTGAACACAAACATTTATTTGAAGTCATTGACCTGAGTAATTCTCAGTAAACAACAGGTGCCAAACCTTCTGGAGTCTTGTTGACTCTGCGAGGATAGATCGCTCTAAAACCACAAATTGACATTTTTATGGCTCTGTCTATGTACGAATTAAACAAAAGAGATGAATCATGCTTAGTAGAGCGATTCAGAAATGCCCGTCTGCGCTTTTTTTTTTTTTTGTACTTTGAAGAGAACCAGACTAAGGTTCCATTCCAGCTCTACAGCTTTATTCTCATGACAGTGGTTTCAAACTTCTCACATTACTCTTGGCAAGAAAGCAAATCAGCTAATTTCCCAGTGTATGGAAAGTATGAGAAAAGCTAACAATATGAAAATGAAGAACAAATGAAGCCCTGCTAATTATAAACCCTGGAGGCTAACACACATCCAAATATTATCTCAATAGTTACACAACTTGAGTAAATTAGTGTATTCTTTGAAAAGAATTCCACTTGTTAGTTATGACTGTTCTATTGAAATGACCAAGTATAGGCCAGATGTCAGCTGGCACATCTGGATGAGCGCCAACTGGGGCAGCTATGGCTCAGGAGTTAAGTCGTCCACTAACCAGAAGGTTGGCGGTTCGATCCCAGTCCGTTCTGTGTGCCAGAGTGTCCTTGGGCCAAACAATTACCCAGAAATTGCTCCTGACGGATTGACCGGCAGTGTGTGAGTGAGGTGTGACAGAGAGATGCACTGTGGGAATGGGTTTTTGAAAGATCATGTGCATATGGAGTGAATTGGTTCCCTTGAAGTCTGGGTAAATAGAATAAGACTATACCAAATAAACAAGGAGTAGCTCCCACAGCAGCTGATATGGTTTGATTAAAGATAAAGAAGATGAACCTTCTAAAGTTTGGGGATGGAAATAAGTGAGAAAACAAAACAAAAATGTTTTTGCAGCAATCAGGTAGAAGTTGATGTACAATCCGTCACATGGCTTTAAAGGCTGAGAGGACTTAAAAGTGAAGGAGCATGGACAATTGTCTCTCGCTCCATATGCAACATGTTGTAAATGCGATATGAGCTTTATCTTGATGTGCTGTAAATAAACAATAATGTACAAGGCTACTTTCAGAGGGCTCAAACAGACACACCTCATAACCGGAGTCAAACGTCCAATGAGACCAATTCTGGTTCTATATGTAGTATGTGTGTGTGTGTGTGTGTGTGTGTGTGTGTGTGTGTTGTTCATCCAGAGTAACACACAAATGGGTTAAGAACAGTGTTTTCTGTTGTCAGTTGTCTGTTTGCAGATAGAGGTGAAGGTGCAGGACCGCCGAACAAAACGTCCAAGTTTGTCTGCAGCCACGTGACGACCATAACACACGGACGGCGTGCAATAGGAGCCGCATGCAGCCATTGACTCGCAATCACAAAAGGCACATACATACACATGCATAGACTCGCACACAACCAGAACACACAGATTGAGCAGATAGACCCCCTGCCATGTGGAAAGAGAGACTGAGGGTGGAGAGATAAGTGGTGGGCACGTCGAGAGAGAGAGAGGGAGAGAGAGAGAGCTACAGAGAGATGGGGACTGTTAGAGCTGCTGCTGCTGCTGAGGTGATTAGACTCGTCGCTAACAGTTACTGTGTCCCCAGATTTGGCTGCCAATCGTTTGGCCGTTTGTTTGTTGTTCTTCAGCACCGAAATGTATAGAGCAATGTGCCTGCCGCAGATAGCCCATAACAATAACTGTACACATTTGAAAAAATGGGTCAGGGCTGCTGAAGTCGTGCCAACGGTGTCAAAGAGCAGAGAAAAACAAAAACAAAACAACCACAAACGTTTGGACATTTGACGAAAGACTGACCGAGAGGGTAATTACCAACGACTAAGTGTGGAGAAGAAAACAAGAAAAATACTTGGATTGTTTGATTACTTACCACACAAAAATAATCAGATTCATACTTATGGCTATACACATGGTGATGACGTATGTATTTGTTTAGTAGAACCTAGACAGACCTCTACCTCAAGTTTCCTTGAAAGAGTCATTTTTTCAACAGGTTTTGGAAGAAGAATAAAATAAAATAACAGTCTAATCATCATCATTTAATGCAATTGTTTCCTTTTTTTAATCATAGTTTAACCATTTGGTCTCAAAAAATGTCAGAGATGGTGATCATAGTTTATTAAATTCCAAGGTGACGTCTTCAAATTCAGTCCAAACCCTAAAGATATTCAATTAACGTGCTTCAGAGACAAATAAAATCAGCATTAGTCCATCAGACCAATGTTCAGATTTTGTGCTTTGATTATACGTCTAAAGTGGGAAAATTGCAATACATAAATGATACAGGTATACTAAGTATTTATATATGAAGAAAAAAAGCCAACTAGACTAATGATTTAAGATAATTACATACTGTTGCACTTTATTTAGGGCTCTTATTGATTCTCATTCCTTTATATAATTTAGCTGGATTACAGCATAATATCTTGTTATTGTAATAGTCATCACCAGGGCACAAAGTAAAACTGAATTCCACAATCTTTTACATGCAAATTCTCTAGGATATGCATGTATATTATTTTATTAATATCCATATCCTCTGATGATAAGTCACTTGGAGTTATCTGGCACCTGCTTAAATCCTAGTTAGATTGTTAAAGATCCAATATTTTATTCACATACCTGTTGTAATGTGAACTGGAAAAGAGTGTGCTAAAACTATTTCATGTTTTCATACAGCATATGAACCTATGTATGTGACAGAAAGGCCAGAGAGGCTTCATAGAAACATGATGCATCTTCTACAACTTTTTCTTCATGAATAGAAAAGGTAGATTCAACAACGCTGCAAGTAAAATCTAATTCATGGAGGCAGGTGTCATGAGCTGAACAGGATTATTATAAATAACCACAAACACACACATACACCGACAACTTCGCGCACACGCAGGTATCCCCACAGCCGTCTGCTGCTGAATGTGTGGTCAGGTTTATCACCCAGTTTCCTGACTCGCTGGGGCCTTTTCCCTGCAACACCACACCGCACACACACCGCACACACACACACAAACACACACATGGCCGACACTATAACCTAGACCTCTTTCTGTCTACTTTCACATCTCAGTCTTCTTCGTTACGCGCATGAAAACAGAAAGACAAAGAGAGAGGAAGAGAAGGGAAAAGAAAGACACCTAAAAGTAGTTTCATGGATCCAAAACATGTCTGGGAATTTCTGTGATTCTCATGTGTATGTGTATGTGTATGTGTGTGTGTGTGTGTGTGTGTGTGTGTGTGTGTGTGTGTGTGTGTGTGTGAGTGTATGTGCATGCAATTGTTTGTGTGTGTTTCTGGGTTCAACTTTTTGTCTTGAGAACTTGTGCTTACATACAGTCACAAGTGCTTAACCATTCTCTCACACGCACACACACACACACGCACACGCACGCGCACACGCACACACACACTACAAAATGACATGTTTTCCCGCTCAGGCTTGGTGCAGCTTCCCTATTCACCTGGGTAAATAGAGCAGAAGGAAGGGCCTTTCAGCGGAGCACACACCACACACATGCATGTACACACACACACACATACACACACACACACACACACACACATACACACAAATCCCCTAATTCCACCGCTTACCAACACTGCAAATACATTGAAATACTTTAAGTTCCTACTCAATCTGACATCTAAATAGCACACACATTAATTTCCTAAACCAACTCTCTCCTTTCCTTTCCTCTCTCCTCTCCTCTCCTCCCATTCGTCCACTCCATTGTTTTCACTAAGTGATGCTGACAGGTCGATTCACATGGCACGATCACGCCTGACCGCCCCAATTAAGGACACTTGTCACCGGGCTCCCCCAGCCGTCAATAAATCTGCCCTCCACCCCTCCGAAACACACCCGCACACCCCGTTAAGATACACCCCCCTACTGCCCTTGAACTCATTTGGAAGGTGGGTGTGGTTGGAGGTAACGGGGTGAAAGTTGTGTGCTTGTGTGTGTGTGTGTGTGTGTGTGTGTGTGTGTGTGTGTGTGTGTGTGTGTGTACGTATAATTGCACCAATGAGATAACAATACTCAGACCTCAGGCTTGTTTGTGGTCTGTAGTTCAAAACACAGACAGGCTGAAAAGGCAAACACACACACACACACGGATAGGCACAGACACTTGCTCTTTGTATGTATGACACCTGTTATGAAATAAACGGGTGAGCGGAGCCGTGACTGTCCCGTTCAGGCATCACCGTTGTTCCAAGTTTGACAGCTGAGGCAGACAAATGCTCCTCTGTGCGGCCACGTTTCCCTTTTCCTCTGTTGGAGAGGACATATGGGAGGACAGTGCACCATGAGGCAAACAAAACAAAACACAAAAACACAGTACAGCTGGCAGTGAATGCATCACGCAGCTTTATGGGACAGTATGGGAGTATTCAATGGTCATTGTTAAAGGGTCATTATGAATACACTTTATTACACATGCATAAAACAACATACATACATATATATATATATATATATATATATATATATATATATATATATATATATATATATATATATATATATATATATATAGTCGTGTGTTATACAGTATGTTGTTTTGTTGTTTTGTATTCATATGATGCTTGATACAAACTATGGCAGATCATGAAGCATTAAATATGGCAATAATGACTCATCCTTCCATCAAGAATAAGCTGTAGTGATGAATATTTTTGACAGCCAATTTTATACATGTCAATCTAAACATATTTCTACAATCTGTTGTTGTTTTGTTTAAGGATGCTGATATTCAATATTTGTCACTGTCAAATAATTCCATGAAGAAAACCAACAATTTCTTGGTCCTTCTCTCAAAACTTTGTGACTTCCCCTTTCTGTCTGTGGCTCACAGTGCCAAATCCATTCTGCCTACTGAAGATGTAAATCTATAACAGCTAGTTTTTTTATAGAGCACTCTATTAGGAACACCTTGAATGTTTAAATCAAACATCAGAATGAGGAGAATGGGGGACAAGGATATGATCTCAGTGATCTTGATTGAGGCATGATGAGTTGTCTTGTATTTCTCACACTGCTGATCTCCACTGATTCCCATACATAACAGTCCCTTGAGAATGTAGATGAGAGGTCGGAGACTGGTTGAAGCGGACAGAAGAGGCTACAGTAACTCGGATAACAACTTTTTACAACCGTGATGAGCACAAAACTTTAACCATATTGTGCCATAGTAAGTTTTTACAGCTTCAGGATGGAATACGTTGAGTTGTCGTACAGTGGCCGTGTTACTCATTTTACAAAGACATATATCATCCAGCAAAAGTGGTGTTTGTAATAGTTTATGGGCTATAATGGAGGTTTATGGTACAGAGGACTAAAGGGAATATTTAATAGACGGACCAGTTCACTGCTGCTTTTAGTTTTTTGTGGCAGTTTGAAAAACTAAAAGCAGCGTTATATTAAATGGATGGATGGACCACGCACACGCAATTCTACATTGACTTGACATCCCCTCCCACCATATATGCTGATGTAATTTAATTTCTGTCCTCCCATTTCTATTGAAACTAAGAGGAAGAAGAGCAAATGCTGACAAAGTACAAACTGGCCAGAGTGTGAGTGTGTCAGTGTGTACAAGTGGTGCACGCTAATAATGTTTTTTTCCCCCATGTGTAACATAAGAAGAAAGGAGGAAGAATAAATTGAAGTAAATTAAGAAGCTTATGGCAATAAACATATTTTCCGTGTCAAAATGTTGCCTGAAAGAGGAATGTAATCAAATACATTTAATCTTTTCAGCTGCATATTTTCTTTAATTTAGGGAACAGGAACTAACAACAATGAAAAAAGCTGCAAATGGAAAATTATCTAAATTACTATATCTCAAGCATTGTTCCCTGCGTGTGTTATCAATACCACTCCTGCACAGACATTATGTTATCAATGGCGGGAACTTCTGAGCAAACAATTCTGCATGTGATTGTGTGTGTGTATGCGTCTGTGATAAACATACTGAGTGATGCAGACGGCAGGTTTTTTTGCGACACCTGTCCCCCTAAAGATAAGAGCGGCAGATATTAAAGAGGTGTGTTTCAGAGGTCTTATCTTTGCCCATGTAGTGATAGTGCTGACACATATATGTACACACACAACGCAAAAAAGATTATGCAACATGGGGATCTATCTATCTATCTATCTATTAATGAGCAGCTGACAAATCTGCAGAAATTAGGATTATGTGATGCAGTCATGTCAACATGGTGGAAAGGTTTTAGACGTGTTGCAGAAGCCATGAGACAACAACCCAAGGCTGTTCTGAGAGGAAAGGGAGGAACCATCCATAACTGCATGGTGTTCCTAATAAAATGCTCAATTGTATAGAAGGCACTTTAGAATTGCATATAATTCACACTGGCTTATGGTGAGGTTAGTTTAGACTGAGAACACTTTTTAGGACTGTTTATATAAACCCCTACATATCCTGGACACTTTAAATATGACAAATATTATTTTCTACAGATAATACCAATACATCAGTGCTCAATAGCCAATACTTAAAAATGAGAGCTGTATTTATGGGTTTGATGTGTGAAAATGTCCTGTATCAAAACGCTCTAAAACAGATGTGCTTCGTCAGCATTCACACTGATGAACAAGAGATATCAAAGTGAAGAGAAGTAAAAAAAAAAAAAAAATCTCAACAAAGTTTTATATTAAAATCCTTTATTCATGTCGTAAATTAACAGCATCAACAAATTGGTTCTCTCTCACTCTTTCTCTCGAACTCAAACTCACACCCACAAACACACAAACACACAAACACACAGAGAGAGAGAGAGAAAACCACAGGCTTCACAGTGTAGTTATCTGGAAGCAACATTGGGGTAATGTGACCAAGAAGAGGCGTCTTAGCTCATCAGCAGAATAAGAGGGGTTTGAGGTGTACAAGTGCGTGTGTGCGTGTGTGTGTGTGTGTGTGTGTGTGCGTGCGTGTGTGGATGTGGAGTGTGTGAGGGCAGGGGGGGGGCAGGAGCACAGCCGTGTAGTGAGATAAGAAGTTGTGGGATTGTAAAGTCGAGGAGGAGAAAGAAAAAAAAAAGCAGAGACAACAGATGGATGAAGAAATGTGTGTGTCAAATGGATGCGTGTGCGAGAGAGAGAGAGAGAAAGAGTCCATACCACAACTTCGAGGTCCCACTTTGAGCACTCAGGTATAATAACCAACTTATTCCAGTTATAGAAAAATAGTTATTGTTGGACACAGTTACACTTAAGAACCTTTATTGATTCCAATGTTGCTTATATAAACAGAAAATCATTGTTTATAGTCAACATGAAGCTCAGAAATGATTTTTGTTGCGTATACAGAAGGGGATCACTTTGTCATGGTTTTGCACATTGATGAAAATAAAAGGAAAAAAGAAAATCCACATGCCACTCTAATAAATTTTTCAAGCCTTTTATTCTGCAGAGCACGAGTTAATAATGTACAACTGTCAGCCTCACCACGTACCATCTGCTGAGTGGGTGCAGCCCTCTACCTTTCCTTTATCACAAAAGCCGTTAGCAGGGGGTTCCCAATTCCTGCCAGAGTCTTATTCCTGTGATTTTAAGGAGGAGAAGTCCAGTAAAGCTTGATGGTGGTTAAAGATGGTGGTGGTGGTGGTTGGCGTTGCCGAATATTCCTCGTGGAAGAGACGGTGTTAGAGAGCAGGAACCAGAGCCTGATTGCAGCTCCACATGACGCTGATATCCAAATGAGCGGTGAGGATTGTAGTCCAGGTAGCGCATGCGTATTCCCACTGTTGCCACAAATACATGGACACACATTGGTGTGGGGAAGCTCACGCAGGACACGGCATGTGTATTCGCACACGCACACACAACAGGCAAACAGTTTCACACCTGCTGATCATGTTCATGTACAGTGATGCTGTAAAACCAAAATGTGAGAAACAACGCAGCAGAAACAGTGACGTGCGTTCACACGTGTTTCTCACCAAACCGAGACACGCAGCGCGGTTCAGCTGATGTAAGCACTTTTTGTCTTTGCTGACAGCCTCCTCACACTCCACAGCACACACACACTGACACACACACACACACACAGTACCTTTCATTTTCTGTCCTCCGGGAGATACAAAAGCTTAATTTACCCCTGAAGGAGGGTCCACGCTATTGCACATGCAGTGGACATTCGGGCAGCGGACGCCACGAGAAGCGAGACGAGAGCATGTGTGAGGAAAAGAGAAGCAGGAGTTATGCAAAACCAATCACGCGGCACAACTTCGTCACACAATCAGCATGCCACTATTTGAATGAACTAAATTGGCAAACAATACTTTTTGGATTGTGATTTTAAGTGTGTGTTCACTATGGATGTGAATTTGTGCAAAAAAGTATAATGATTTCATTTTGTGTCCAGCACAAGAAGTCAAATCATATTCTGAAAATCTGCAAGCTTATATGAGATACATGTGCCAGATGTAATATAGAGATTTACAGTATACACACACACTGTACACACAAACACGCACATACACACAATGTGTCATAAACAAATAGTCCTGTGGGAGGAAGTGTGAAGGAGGGAAAGTACCTCTTCAAGACATCAACAACAGCAGAGGTGCAGGGAGTGACAGCTGCTCACTGAGAGATGGGTCCCCTCTGCACCATAACAACAAACCCAGCGCTGCACAGCACGGCGACCATGCACAACTCCTGGTGACAGACAGAGGACCAAAATGTGTTGGACAACATCCTGTTGTTGAGGGGCGGCCTCTTCCACATGATGCACAGTCGTCTCAAAAGCTAAAAGTCTCTAATTTAGGTGTTTTCCAAATTGTGATTGGTTTAGAAAAAAAACAAAACAACAACCTTTAAACGGTTTTAATGCAGAAGTTCCATTCTGCTCTTGTTCAGCTTTTTACATTTTCGCAGTTTCGACCTCACTCCTCCTCTGGTCGAGCTCAATCTTGCTGTGTCGAAGCGAGGGAGGGCGAACCCGGAGATGTTAATTAGCCTAATTAGACTGTAGCTTAAACATGAGTAGCCTACATCGGCACTGAAGGTTAACATGCCCCTGAATGTCTCTGGTTCACATTGCAGGGGTGTTGCAAGAAGGTATGCAAAGCAGACGATTGCCTGGGGCCCTCAGCTGGGAGAGGGCCCCCCCGAGAATGGCTCATTAAGTTAGTCCACAGCATCAACAATTGCCCAGGTCCCTTGTTCTTGACAACACACAGACACCGGTGTCAGCTCTTACCACCACAAACTCTCTTGTCGTCTTGGTCGCTGTCTTCTACGTGTGTGTCCCCGCTTTTTCACCAGGAGATATTAGTTTTGTTTTTTCGATTTTTTACTCAACCCCCCCACTTGCTCGTGGTGAATCCCCTGCCCTGACTTTTCCCAGATTTCTAGAGACATTTCCCTAGGAGGCCAGGCAGACAAAGTCGTGTGTCACTCGGACATTTGCGTTCACGCATGCACCTCCTGCGGAGAAAATACTGAGGAACTGCAGAGTTCAGTGCATGTCTGAAAGCAGGAGCCAGTGGCACACAAATTATCACCGTATTCATCTGTGTATCCTGGAGTCATCTTTGGAATTTATCCTACATTTCATCTGCAGACAAAGTATACGCCACAGACTTTCTGCACTTTCTTTTTGTGACATCACGTTGCTGCTTTGACCTTTATCACTTTTGATTTCTCAGTAAAGAAGCCCCAGTCTTTTGTGGGTATGATAGGAGCAAGAAGCCCTGCCCTGCCACACCCATCCTGAGCACAAACCACACACACACGCACACGCACACGCACACACACACACGCACAATATCTGACTACAGTAGGTACATCTCTTGGCCACAATTGACTACAATCAAACCTACCCCACCATGAGCCATGGCCACACCTAGAACCCCCCATCCCTGCTATTATGCAAGACAAAGGCAATGCCTATTTAGAAGTGATATTTCATTTGAATGAGGGTACATGTTTGTTGTTATAATGGGAATCCCTGACCTGATGTTTAGCTGCATAGACATTCTATGTGTTACATAGTCATTTAGTCATTCATGAATGTGGACTATTGATAAGCGAAAGTTGTAAATTACTTACCTCGGGGGAACTCATGAGTCAGTCTCACACACATGCAAACAGGCGCACACCTGCCTCCAGGGGAAACCACCTCAACGTGCATCGCCTTAGATAAATTGACTACTCATTGTAATACACAAAATGGCTGCAATAAACATGGACAGGAAACCCCCCCTTGCCCATTGTTACATCCAACAGTGGCCCCCGCGTAGAGGTATTTGATCTGACTTAGTGGTCACAAGTGTTATTGTTTGACGCGTTAGTCATGTGAGTTATAAGGTTCAGATCCACAGCCTTCTGGACAGATAACTTCAGGGCACGGAGGAGTTTTTCCATATGCAAACACACATTCTCATTCTCATGCACAGGTGCTTCCAGGTAGATAACACAGTGTCTGGCAATTTTATCATCTAGGAGGACGTTACAGTTTCTCACCTGCCAGTGTATGAAACTACTTTCCTCCCCATTCTTTACAGCAATAAAAGGAAAATGCTCGTGTCTCCTCAGCCGTCAAGTCCACGGTTAAGACCTCTTCCTTTAAAGGGAATTCTTATTTCGTGATGAGTTTATTGTAAACTGGAGACATTTATGCAGAGTCATGTCATTTTGAGCACATTAACTTCAAATTTGTTTTTATTGAAGCCTAACACTACTTGATAAAATGAACTAATTTGGATGATAATACCTGTCTGTCGCCAGAGAAAATGCACTGTGGCCTAGAAGCATTTTATTAAAACTTTATCATACATGAAACCTTTTTTGAAAGATGGACGTTTAAGGAAGCTGCATAAATACAGTTCATGTATCATAGTGCTAAATGCCCCCTCTGAGGGGGGCAGAAAAACACACTGTTCCTGAAGCAGCTAGAGGCAGACGTTTTCTGGAAGGACATGGTGAGGATTGCAAAACAGGAAACACAGGGCCTTGATAACACACACACACACACACACACACACACACACACACACACACACACACACACACACACACACACACACACACACACACACACACACACACACACACACACACACACACACACACACACACACACACACACACACACACACACACACACACATTGAGGGCACATACAAAAAGTGTGTGGGGATGTTGCATAGGGCATTTGGAAGGAGAGTGAAAAAAAGTGTGTATATGTGTCACAGTGGGGCCCTATCTGACACTCCACTCTACACACCTCAGTAAGTACAGTGTGTGTGTGTGTGTGTGTGTGTGTGTGTGTGTGTGTGTGTGTGTGTGTGTGTGTGTGTGTGTGTGTGTGTGTGTGTGTGTGTGTGTGTGTAAGATGTGTTTAGGGCCTACGGTCTGTGCCAAGATCATCACAAGTCCTGCAGGACGAACAGGTACCAAAGGAGGGGGGCCTGCGGGTTAAAAAAGAAAAACATGAAGGACAAACATCAGAAACGAAAGAAAGTAACACGAGTAAGTACTCATTAAGATGGATGAGTAGCTCCTCTTCGTCTCTGTTTCTGTGGCGTTGTACACATGAACATGCACATTTGACAGGACGTTGTCTTTTCTCTGAATCGCGGACAAGTTTGAACACGCAGCCGTCGGCCCGTGATGACACAGCACACACAGATGCTGAACCGGTCAGGCAGCACTTAGAGCCGTGTAACACTTCATCAGAAACATGATATGGTTGTGTCATGAGCGAATTATTGTTGCAGTTGTTGTGACAAAAGATCCTGAATCCATGTTTGTGGCTACCGCTTTGTTTTTATGCCTGTTAGCATAAAAAAAATTTATTGTACATAACTCAATCACACTTTGGAGGTTTCCTCTTTCTTATGGCCTTTTCCTGTCTCATTTCTTTCATCCCATAGGAATTATTGTTTGTTGGAAATGTATTTTGCACATTTGTTGTACTCACGGTTCGTCTAACATGCAGGAGACTTTCTGATCTGCTTCCCTTGCTGTATTTCCTTGGAACTTTTAGCTTAAAATCTGGTCCCTGTTCAAGTGTTGGGAGTTGTTCTGATGAAAATAAAAAGGTGACCCCAAACTTGGATTCATTATAACCTTAAATTGTCAGGTAAAGACCTCAGTAGATAACTCATCACGTGCTGCAGCTGCTTCACAGTCATAAACCCTTAAACATAAAAAAAACCCCACAACAGTTAAAGAAATGGCATTTTGTCCTTCAGACATTGCTATCTGCTGTATAATTGTTTGTTATGACTTCATCCAGACATGACAATACCGATTCCAGAAAGAGCCACGCCGCTCATGTGATGTTTGGCACATGGTTTGAGGGAGTGGTGTCACTGCTGGAAAACAGCTGTGATGAAGACCGATATATTTTTTCTCTCAGGGTTGAAATTAGGTGTGAAAATGTACAGCCAAAACAGTCAGGCTGGTACAGTATTGTTTTCATCTTGTGACTCATCATGGCCAAATGTGGTCCTGGAGACACTGACTGTAGCTGTAGCTGCTACAGAGGAGGGTTTAAAGCACATTGGCAGGTGCATATGTCTGTCTGTCTGTCTGTCTGTCTGTCTGTCCACAGATTTTGTTACAGAGATGGAGTTACAGTCGTGCAAGATACAGTAATAAAACTTTACAGGTGTGAAGCGGAGATCAAAGTGAAGCCAGAGTTTGAACAAAGGTGTGGTCCACTCATGCAATAATGTAGAAATGTCTACTGATATTTATGAGTGTGTTCCAACAAAAGTCTGGATCTAGAGAATGCAAATGTGGTTTTATAAGGGGACTATTGGGCCTTGGCAGAGGTATGAACTCTATGGAGTGCCATTCTAGTTAAGTATTTTATCAAAGACGACATGTTGTGTATATTGTCAGAAAGATATCTGTAAACTGGCTTGTGTCTGGTGAAAGGCAGTGGGTTAGGGAGAGGTTAATTTGAGTTATTGCAGAAAATGGCTGCTGCTTCACAACCAAAGAGCGTTTAACTGGTTTCTTTATCCCTAAAAACAAACATTCAAACCACTACAGAGCAAATAAAAAAAGATATATATTTTAAATCAGCTGCAAAGTAAAAAAACCTATTAATAACTTCATAAGCTGGAACTCGCAACAATATTGATATGGCCACTGTTACTTAAGAGAAACACTATATGCAAATGTAGGGTTTTGTCTTACAGTATGCTGTGGTATGGATCCATGAATATGTGTGTGTGTGTGTGTGTGTGTGTGTGTGTGTGTGTGCGTGTGTGTGTGTGTGTGTGTGTGTGTGTGTGGGGAGGGGGGGTTCTTTGGAACAGGATGTAGCTGTGCAAACACCTAAATGACTCTTTTGCTTGTGTTTGCACAAGAGATGAAGCAGCAAAAACAGCAGATCCTTCACTGTGAGCCTCAGGTCCACAGTGTACCCATGAGGGGGACTTTACCACAACCTGTCAGTTTGAGGACCAGGAGATACAAAGCTGAGTTTGGGATTTAACTTATCAAAAGATAAACCTTCAGGCGCACGTTAACAAAGGTTAAATAATTTTATAAATATAAAACTTAATGGATAAGTTGGCAAGCAAATGAACCAGTATGCAAAACTATGCAAATAAGATGCAAAGGGTGAGTCACTGCTGATGATGGAAAATTTCTTTTTGGCCCAGAGACACATTGACATGATACTTAGCAATCATATTAAATGTGACTGATTTCAATGTTTCCATTATGATTATGATAAATGTGATGACAGTAACTAAGTAACTTTAATCAAATACTGTTTCGGGACTGTTTTCATGCAGTGTACTTGCTTTTGCGCTTCACAATACTCTACTCCACTACATGCCACTACATGGATTTAGACAGCATATGACCCCTGACCCTTATGTTTGGAAGATACTAAATATTGATGCATCACTATCAGTCCTAGAGGCACTTTTTCTGCAAAACGTTTTATATCTTAACCCTCCAGTTATCCTCAAATTCACTAACATTGTTTATCCTAGGGGTCATTTTGACCCCGGCAATTTAAACCTTCAAAACCCTCCCACCCACTGAATATGTCTAATTTTGATTAATTGATTGATTAATTGACCATATATTCGTAGTAATAATAAAAACACAAAATTTTGTGTATAATGTGTTGTTATCAATGTGCAAAGACACATAGACTCAAAACAGAGAAGAGCAAATAAAACCAAATAAGTAATAGGTTCACATCATTAGGAGTCCTGAGCTACTCTGGATGGTTGTTTTTTGGGCATTTTTACACCACATAAAAAAATTGGTTGTAAATTGGAAAATATAACTGTAAAACTGATATTACATTAAAGTAAACTATTTACTATTTGAAATAAAAAAGCAGGTGTAATCATAGGCCTTTCTGCACTTCCGACTTCAGTTTAATACAGTGCTCCACATTTGTTGTCATGATGTCTTGAACGGGTCATTTGATCACAGAGGCCTAATCTGCCACCCCTGAGAGTTAATCACACATCAAGAGTAGTTTTGTGCATCTCCCACACATAGTTTCCCTCGTATTCCTACACCAGGGTTTTTGTTTCAGTTGTTCCCTCCACAGAGAGGTCAAAGGTCAGGGGCAGTCACAGTTAGGAACCTCGCTGTAGGACATGTCGGCTGTGCAGGTGTGCGTTTCATCAGCTCAACCCCCTGAAGGGTGCACATGAATTATTTGATAAACAAAGTACTCATAGGGATCAAAGATCTAATAAACTAGTTGGGCTCTCACTCAGCTCATAACTCCCCTGTATGTTCCTCAAAAGAGGAGGAAGAGGCGATGGAGGAAATACATCCCTTCAGATCCAGCTGATAAATGGTGACAAAGAACAGGTTTGGCAACTATGACTTTATCCCCGCAGCCAGGCATGGATGGATGGAGGCGTTGGTAGGAAGACAGGAAGATGAGAGAAAAAAATAAAAGTCACGTCACTGGCAATTCCATGTAATTTAGTGGGTCACATGAGATTCAGCAGGCGAACCACACCCTGGCATTTTGTACAAATATGCGTGTCCACATAAAGCGAGGGTGCATTTAAGCTTTCACGCTGAGTCAGTTGTTTTCTTGGCATTAATGGTCTCCAAGCTGAACACACTCAGTAGACAGTTATGAAAAGAGGTGGCCAGCTGATGCCTATCTGGCCTTTCTCATGAATCTCAAACTTAATCCCTCTGACTATCAGTCTCTAGATGTCAGGCTGCCAAACACCCACCCTACCCACCTGCAATTCATCGAAACATGCCCCTAGTGTTCCCATGCCGCTCCATACAGTATGTATCTATATATCCATCTCCCCGTCTCCCTCACCTGTGCCGTTCTTTTTTCTTTTCTTTTTTTTCTCCTGGACCGAAAAGCGCCGGAGGTTTTTCTCGTGGGAAACTCTCGGGGAGGTATGTTGCTCCGTGAGCAGGGAGTGAGAGTGGAATCCCGTTTTTCTGGGTTTAAACTCATCACTCCCTGTTCCGTGATCCCATCCCAAGCTCGGTGTCACAACCGGCATCGTGTCAGGACTCGCCGCGGTGTTAGGAAACTCTCGCCCTGTTCTCACTCAGCCGGATCTCGTGGTTTTGGTTGCACACAGTAACCTATGCACTATTTCACTCAACTCTGATCCACTTCTAAATCCCTTTGGGTTTTTCTTCTTCTCTTTTCCATAATACAGCAGAATTTCAGATCTACACTTCCATGGAAGGAACATATTGGCATTTAAACATTCAAACTATCTGATTTGTTTAATTCATGCAAAGGTTTTACTGTCTGGGCAGCAGTTTACAAGGAATTTGAAGAAATAAAAAAGTTAATATTGATGAATATTGAATAACTTAAGCTGTAGTTTTAACAGACAATAAGAATCATTTATTAAAACCTGAGATCCTTCCCTCTGTTGTCAGACCCACTTATCAAACTCGCCACTCAAGTCAAACAAGGACTTCTCCAGAAGTCACATGGTTTTCAGTAAGGATGTTTATTACTTAGGAGAACAAACAACTCTGCTGCACTATGTGGATTTAGATTTGGATTTGTTTCAAATGTAGAAAAGATGGTTAAGGTCACATAATGTCCATGTAATGATGTTTTTTATAGTATATTGTCAATAGGGTAAACAATAAAAAATGTTTAAATGCGCATGTAACCAGCCACTATGAAGAATAACATATTGTATTCGTTTCAATGTTGGTGAGAAAAGGAAGATGTACAATGTATGAAAAGTACAATAATTTATCCATGAAGGGAGAATAGATGCATCTTCTTCAGTGAGACATAAGATGTCAGTGTGTGTGAATGAAAGAATAAGGAAAGAAAGAAGATTTTCTCCATTAACCCTAAATGTGTCACATCGGCTTTCCCCTGTGACTTAGGTCTTGGTTCATGACAACATAGTGTCAGCAGATAATACAGGTTGTGGTAGACTTGAAAAGATTAATTGTCAGACAAACAAATCTGAATCTATACCACGTTTATTGTTCCTCAAAATAAATGGCCACCAAGGTTCGTGGTGTGCGTACTTACTAACACTGAAGAAGGTCAGTGTGTCGATGAAACCTTTGTACACCAGGCCAATCACTGCATCAAACGGTTGTGCTCTTCTGATTGTCGATTTTGGAAAAGTTACAAATACCATTGAGATGCGACTCCTACAGTTACTACGTCAGGGAGGTGTAGGGGGGGACGTTTTACACCTTGTTCAGAATTCTGACAGGAACACTTGAAATGTTCAAATAACCTTTTCTTCTACATCCGCTAATTCCACTTTCAAAATCTTCAGGGCAGATTGCACTGAAATGTACTTTTACCATTTGAATTCCTGTCTGCATTCAGAAGTCGCATGTGTTAAATGATGACGTAACAGTTGAGTGATTGAAAAAATCTGGATTAGATACAATCATTTAAAAGTGACTGCTCTTGCAAATGGGAACTTTCCGACAGCTGATTAAATCAGACATGTCAGTGTCTGAAAAGATTAAGATCTGTAAAACAAGACTTGGACACATCAAGATATAAACAAGTATGGAAAAAAGGATGATACAGTCTCTCCAGCTAACTTCCTCATTCCTCGTCTCCTCCCCTCGTTTCCCAGAAAGTCAAACAGAAACGAGGACAAATTCTAAAGGAGGAACCCTGTGTGTGTGTGTGTGTGTGTGTGTGTGTGTGTGTGTGTGTGTGTGTGTGTGTGTGTGTGTGTGTGTGTGTCTCTCTCTTTTTAATACAGATATTTAAATTTGTTTGTGCATTTAATTATAATCTACCTTGAATACCAAGGTTGATTATAACCTTTGTAATTGTTCGTGATTTTTTGAATGATATTTATCACAAAAGGTCATTGTAAGTTTAACACAACTGAAAGGAGACCGCAGACATTAGCCACTGATGTATTATGAAATACGTTCAAACCAAATTTATTTTAAGAAGCAGAGCCGGTTCACATCCCCATACTACTTTCAGAATCCCATTGTTAAACATGTACCCAGATATACTGTTAGTTTCTGTTTAGCCTCCAAATCTATATTAGCCATGATACCAAAGAGATAAACAACCAATCAGAGAGCTAAACACAGAGACACAGACAGGTGGAGCGGCGAGCAAGCTGAACGACCACATGTCCAAACTCCTGTGGTAAGTGGGACACTGAAAACTCAAAAGGAAGACGAAGAAAGGAGCCAAAAGTGAGGACGAGGATGAGAGGAATGAAAGAAGCGAACACGACACAGACTCACACTGAGATGACACAACAGCAGCCGACGTCCTTTCGCTTCGTAGTGCCGAGATGGAAAAACGGCAGGAAACCGAAAATTACTCCCTGGACATGAGTAGAGCCGCGGATGAACGGACGAGTAGAGAGTGGACAAGAGTAGACAGCAGGAAGTGATTGAAATCCGCTGGGGGAAGAGTATGACGGCGCAGCGCTTCCTAGGTCACTCACACAAACACACGCGTGGGCATACATGCACGTTTTGTGGACTAACACGACCGATGATGCAAGCGACGCCGTGGTGACATAACCACAGTTACGCATCAAACTTACATATGATAGGAGGTGTTTTCTGCTTCTGATATGATTTCACACGTTTTAAATATTTGTCATACACTTACATCTTTCACTCGTAGACTGGAGCCGATCGAGGGGAAGGTCACAGGAGAGGTCACGTGAAGAGCTCGGGAGCTGTTGGGAAATAAAAAACTAAACTCAATTAAGGTTTTATCTGGAAGCCGTTTGATTAAAAAGGGGGAACCATTTTATTGTTTAATCAGCTTGTGGAGAAACTCTTATAAGAGGAAGTTTGATACGGGGGGGGAAGAAAAACTAAACATCCAGTTATTTTATATGTTTCACATTAGCAACGGAGCATTGGGTGTATCCATCTTAATGCAATACGCACGCAATAACAATACACACACAAGTGCACCCGCCCTGTGGCACATGCACAACAGAAAAAGAGGAAATTCACTTTCAATGAGGTGAACAATACTTGACATATCTTGCCATACTTTTACTACACACTTCCCCTCTTTGTGTCAACTTCCCCACAGTTTTCACTACCCGTACTACTACAACCTGGATATGAATGAAGAAAGACGCAAGCACACTCACACACATATGCAGAGGGAGAAAGAACGAGAAGAGTTGTTTTGCAATTGGAAAGAGGAAGGTGCATGTGTCACTCATTCTTTTGTGATGCAACATGCACAACTCAATGAACACACACAGACACACACACACACACACACACACACACACACACACACACACACTCACACACACACACACACACACACACACACACACACACACACACACACACACACACACACACAGGCACACATTATCTCCGTCTCTTATCCAATCTCATATGCAAAATTTTATGGATCCCCTGGGTATATTTTCATGACAAAACGCCCTTGTTAGCCCAGGGACAACGAGGAATCTGAGGAGGCATGATGGAGCATGCAAGTAGGAATCCCTCCACACACACACACACACCCTCGTTTGAGCTGACCCACCCCAGCGTGTGTGCACTCAAGTCACACATCTCTGTCTGTGTCCACCTCACTGGAAAGGCAGATTTGCATAGAAATTTGCAAGTGAAATGAGATTCATGGCAAAGGAGGAGTGTAGCTTTGTGGAGAAAACTCCCAGAGAATTCCCCTCATCCAGAGGCCATTTCTTTACAACAACAACAAAAACCACTGACACCCACTAACATCTGGCTTTTGTCTCCATTGTGAGAGGGCACAACCAGCAAGACTGCAGTATAGTCACTGGTATTTATCAGCTCCAGCCCTGACCTGCAGTGAAGTAAACATGACATATTAAGCAGGAATTGCAATTATCGAGGAAACTTCAGGTTTTAATCTTTTTTATGTTTTCAGTCCTACGAAGCTGTTCCATTTCTTAATGGTGTCAATCTCCACGGTAACTAAGGACATGGTCACACATATGCAAATGCCTCAGTGGCGAACCCTCCACTCAGCGAGAGCGAGGGGGCAAATATATCATCTGCTTCCTGCGGCAATGCAGCAGGAAGCAGATGATATATTTGCCGGCATGTCTTAGAGTGAAGTTCAAGTTTGGTGACCTTTGACCTCACTTGCATTCCTGCAGGTGTTACCATGCCCTGATGCTGCACCTTTAACCTGATGTCAGTAAACGGTCAAAATAATGACCAATCAGATCACTGGAAAACCAGAGTCATCAATCTACAGGATTACAAGAGTTTCCCTGTCAGTAAAGAGACAAATAATAAAGATATCATATCACATTTAGACAGTTATTCATTGTTTTTCACTCAAAATGGATGACTCACCGCTTCCTCACGAACAAGCCTGTGGTCGGGTATTAAGTTGCCGCTAATTGTCAAACTTCTTCCGCAATGTCTCCAACACACATGTCACCTGCGCACCGTGGTGACGTTAATCCATTAACACCGCAATGACACACCTTCTTTAACCGGCTACACACCTATGCTAACGACGCTAGCCATGCTAACCAACTGCTAGCTGCAACATGGGCCTGCAGAGTGTGTGCTACTAAAGAAGTTTTTCTTTAAATGTATCGGCCTATGAGCTACACATAGTATGGGACCGCTGTGCTAACAATGCTAACTAGCTGCTAGCCCCAACTTGGGCCTGAAGAGGGTGTGGGACACCTATGCTAACGACGCTAGCCATGCTAACTAGCTGCTAGCCCCAACTTGGGCCTGAAGAGGGTGTGGGACACCTATGCTAACCAGCTGCTAGCCGCAACAGAGTGTGTGCTAAAGTCCTAAAAGCAGAAATCACATAAGACAACCTCACCTGTCTGTCTGTCTGTCAGCCAGCTGCTCACCATCAGTGTGGATGGGAAGACAAACTGTGTCCATGAGGTCCATCTCCTCTTTGCAGCAGGTTTACAAACATGCATGAGCTCATTTAGTTTTAAAAAGGTTGTGAGTCTCCAGAGTGAGTTAAATATCAGCGATGGTAAGTTCATAACTGTTGGGATTGGTCTAATGCATTGACACTAAAGCATGCATTGCACCTGCACCCGTGCGTGCAGGAGTTGGAAAGATCAAAATTGCTTTGCAAACTGCACATGTTTGTTCAAAATCAGTGCAGAATAATTCACTGAATGTATTGACGTGTTCAAAAGTTTCCCTGCCATCGGGTAGATTCCAGAAATAAGTGTTGTCACATCATTTGTTTTGCGCGTACATTCACCGTCGATAGAGATGGAAGCGCCAACGTCTTTGTTTCCTGCTAATTGATGCTCGTGGGCGGTCGAGAGCTCGCTGCCATTCACTGCCTTTGATTTCACAGACTTTAATCCAATAAGATAAGATAAGATCAAACTTTATTGAGCCTCACACTGGGGAAATTCAGTGGTTTTAGCAGCAGGCAAGTCAGATTGAGAATAACAAAATAAAAAAGAAGGCAATAGAACAAAAATTCAAAAAAAAATTCAAAAAAATGCAGAGTATGTACATTATATACACCTTTTCACTGTAGTGGTTTGTATGAAATGTTATAAGTAAAGTGCAGTGACACAGAATGATTGTACATAAGGTTTGTACATGAGGAAAAACACGTTTGTAAATAAGAAAAAACGGTTTGTACATATGCAAAATGTGCAAAAAGTGATTTTCTGTTGTGTAAATAGTAGACTGACATCACCAGTGCAGTCTTTTATATTATTTTATGTCAGTGACTGTGATCATGGTTTTAAAACTCACCCTAGTTTGTGGTGTTCAAATTGCATACTGGGTTTTTGTTGCATTCGTCTGAAAGTGGATGTTATACGATGTTACATGTACAAAAGTTAATACTATCATATTGATCAGGCTTGTTTGATCAAATTTACAGACTATACTGAATTTAGCGAACTAGTTTAGCTGTTTACAAATTACTTTCATCCACATTTGAACATTTAGACATTTAGTTCTTGTTTATCCATTTTAACTTTAAATTTTTTTTCTAATAAGCTTGTCCACAATCTTTCCACATGAGCCTGCAGCAACTCCAGGGTGTTAGTACCCTTGTTTGTGAATCACGGCAGTAGTCTAATGATGCATGCCACCTTTTATTGACTCAAATATGTATATAATCAAATGGGTAACAATTACAATACTGTAAAATATGAAATTATAAAACCACATCGTCTATCCATCCACCCACGTGTCACAGGAGGTTCTGGAGCCAATAAGCTATTATGTTATAAATCAATAAATTAACCTTAAACTCAGGCAAACATTATCATAGTAGACATTTTATGATTTTATTGGATCCATATCAGTCTGATGTTGAAGTGTTTGTGCCCCGGCTGCCGTCTGCCTTCATTTCAAAGATGATCCCTTTGAGTTTAATGGAAAACATGATTCACACCTCGTGGTTCTGCAGCAGTTTAGAGTATTTCTGTCAGTGACAAAGCCATAAATGTGCATTTTACTTTATTATCTGTAGAGAGTGAATTGCTGTTGATTCAAAATGACGATAAATGATGGAATTGAGGGTTTGTCCCCAGGATTAAAACTACAAACACAACCACAAATAAAACTTGGCCCTGCAAACCACAAACAAACATTACACATCCCCAAATCCCCAGAAATCTAGACAAAATAAACAGAGGCGCTCACGGATGAATCCAAAACTAAGCGCTATGTTTACAGCAGCAACAATATTACAAAGCCTGTATAATTGTAGGCTTTGATGGCAATATAATTTGACTGATGATACAGAACTGGAGGAACAGGACGAGCAGGTTGGACTGAACTTGTAATAACAAGAGGGAGTGTGACTTATAGGAAGCTGCAGGTACATTATTCCCTCAACAGGCCTGAAGAGGAACTGCACGTTTGGCTTCATGTACAGTATGTGGTGAACATGTTGCAAAAAAACACTAAAATATCCTCTTTACAATGATTGTTTTGCATCATTGTTTTATGGATGCTACCTTTGGATGTGTATTGACAGATTAGACGAATTTCAAAGTCAACGTTTCTTAAATATACAGAAAAAAATTAAAGGAATCTTCAATCTGCCCATTTCTAAGATCTTTTCCCAAACTCGGGAATAAGACCTGGAGAATCTCAGCCTTCGAAGTTTTGATTTTGACAGTTTTGAGTATCCCAACTTTATGAAAGTCCAAGTCCAAAAATAAATCACTAAGGTTATCCTTCATTTCACTTTTATTCATCAAAAGTAATATGTATGGCCCTGCTCAACCATACAAAGGGTTCAAGCTCAAATTTGTGGGTTGAACTGTAAAAATCAAAAGTGAATGTCAGTGTCTATAATAATAATATTACCTGGGAAATTGAACGATGTTGAGTAATTTGCGAAATGCCAAAGCCAAAAAATGAGTAATTTCCTTCCATTGTTTGTTTTGCATTCACCTATATTCTAAATGTACTTTTCGAGTTATTATTTTATTTAAAATACTATGTTTGACCCTAGAGAGGAGTAGGAAGAGCAGGGTGTGAGACTAGATCTCATTATATTGTCGCTTGTGTAACTCAATGAATCATGCATCATGTTGGATAGATACACCCAGTTCTCTATATATGGAGATTGACAGAGCTCCATATAAACAGAGCTGAGTATAGAACAGTTTGTGACTGATAGTATTAAAGCCTGGATTTCATTGAAAATGTAAATGCAACACATGACCAATAACTGTGCTAAATTATGAGAGCCTAAAAAGATATTTCGGGTTTGACAGGTAATGTTAACCACTGCAAACACACACACACACACACACACACACACACACACACACACACACACACACACTGAGCAGGTGAAATGTGACAGGTGTGCTGGGGGTTGTGTATCTTTAGGGTCAGACAGCAGAAGGATAGGGGTTTAGATAGTAAGATAAGAGATCTTTACACAAACACACACACACACACACACACACACACACACACACACACACACACACACACACACACGGTGTAAGGACTGCAAACAGGTTCTGCTCCTGGATATTGATAGTGTGCATATTTGTTTGCAGAGTGTTCGTGAATGTCTGGTTGTTACATGTTACATACTGCATGACTAATTAATCCTTTTATTTCCCCCTACATCAACAATTTAGTCATTCCACTACATAGCAGCATGGAAACCACCTGCCGAGACAGCTACAGAGACAATCACAGGAATGTAGTGGAGTGTAAACCCTCTCAAATCCAGTGAAATGTTGTCAGGGAATTGTAGGTTTTATCATAACAAACTAGTTTGTATGAGATTCAACCTAAACAAAATATTATTAATTTCAATTTTCCTTTGATGATCAAAGTCTGTTAGTCAGATGTTACATTTTTTATTGTATTTCTCACCACTTAAATGTACGTCAAACCGAAAGTAACTTTAAATGTGTAGAAAAGATTTCTAAAGTGGCATGACTCACAAATTCAAACCATGAGAGCCACAGAACCAAATGATGACTCTCCAAATCTCCAAAAGAGAATGAAATAATTTGGTTTGGTTTGTAGGTGAAGAAGTTCTTGAATTGAAACATTTAAGGTCCATCCAGTCCTGTCATGTTCAAATAAATCACGAGGACAAAATGTACCATTGGTGATGAGATGCAACACAGTGTCAAAGACAGGATTTAACTGCTCGAGTGATGAAGGAACAGTGATCTTGAGCTGAATCTGACTTTGAAAATTGAGTATTGGGGGAGGATGGTCGTACAGCGACTCTAAGGGGCACCAACTGTAAAATACACACACACACACACACACACACACAGGATGAGGGTTGCACTTAAGTTAGAGCTCTTTTTTTTCACAAGAGGTCAGAACAGATCATACTGGAGGGGATCTTTGACATTTCAACTGCCTCTGCCCCTCTGGCACGACTTTGAGGCGGTGGGGGTCTGGTAATAGTTCCTCATTTCATGAAGTTGAAAATAGAATAGCTCATCTGCTCTATATGGTGACAGTATGCAGTATGTACTGTGAGTTCCTCCTTAAGAAGAAATAAGAAACATTCCTTAGACAAATAGTGAGGTTTTTGCGCAGTTTTTTTTCTTCTGTGGTATGAACAGTGGGTTGCTGTATTTTGACATGAATTATTATTTTTCAAAGACAGAAGGAAAGAGGGAATATATCAGGCTCACAGACTAACGACAAGACGTTAACCCTGTCAGTACAGACCAGGGTTCAGCCAGCCAGACAGAGTGAGACAGAACATGAGTTTCATTTTTCACTTTCCAAACAAACACTCATCACTCTTCATCTTTCAGCAGCGAGGCTGGGGCGGTGTCAGAGCTCACTCGACTTTTTCGGCTCCAATTCTGTAAAACAAATCAATAAGTAAATGAAGGTGAGTTCTGTGTAATGCAGCAAGTGATTCCTGGCGTTCTCTCACACACTCACAGCACAGCCATGAGAAATGCTACATGAAAATAAGAGCGGCCTTTTCCAGGTTTTGCATTTGGAGGGAGATGGTTATCAGCACAAAGGGCTGGTGGAGCGAGTGTTTTCACAGGGGGAGTGGTTGAATTGGTTGACTGTCATTTCAGGGGAAGGAGAGGGGGCTTTGTTTGCAGTGTCAATATTTACAGTGACACATGCTGGATGAGTAGTCACCGGCATGGGATGAGTTGGGTGTGTGTGTGTGTGTGTGTGTGAGAGAGAGAGAGGCAGAAAGAAAGTGTTATCTGTATGAATGGATGTCAGATGTCATGCTCTGATGAGCAGGGTCTTAAAAACGTAACTCCTATCTTGTCTAGAGTGACTCATGTGTTTATCTGTGTGTGTATACATGTGTGAGCGTGTATGTGTGTGCATACTTATATATGTGAGTGTGTGTATATGTGTATGAATATGTTTATATGAGTTTGTGTGTATGCATTTATATATGTGTGTACATGTGAGTGTGTGTTTGTGTGCAAGCAAGAGTGTGTACATGTGAGTGTGTATATGTGTAAATGCAAATGTGTGTATATGTGTATGAGTGTGTATATATGAGTTTGTTTGTATGCATATCTGTGCATAAATATGTATGAGTGTGTATATGTGAGTGTGTATATGTGTAAATGCAAATGTGTGTATATATATTTGTACTCGTGTGTGTGTGTGTGTGTGTGTGTGAGAGTAAGTGTGTGTGTGTGTATGTGTGAGAGTCTGTATGTGTGTATATGTATGTGTATATAAGTGGTTGAAAAAACTGAGTTGTGGCTTTTTAAACAGGCCCCTGTCAAGATAAAGTTTTTAAAAGTCAATGAGTTCGTAGTAACTTGATTTAATAGGTGACCAATCACAAGTGCACCCTGTCACAATCTACAAGCCTCATTTACAATGCAAATCTGAGATATGCAAATGAGGAATGTGTGTCTGCAGTCCCTGTATCAGTAGTGTAAGTGATATCTATTGTATTTACAGCCGTTTCACATTTCTTTATTCGTCTCTTTTGAATATACTCAATCCCCCATAAATCCTCTTGACGTTCCCTTTATCTTTCCTCTCACATCAAATTCTGCTTTATAAACTTTTTTGTGTTCATCAGAAACTACCTCCAACCGCCTCAAAGAAAAGAAAAACACCTCAGTGTAAAGTTTGATGATTCAACTGTGACTCGTTAAGCTTCTCAAATTCTCTTGTTTGTTCTGCAAACTGCGACTGAACACAACTTTACGCCGTGTGATCTGATGTCAGCCTGCGATTCCTCTTACTCTATATTCATCTTTGTTTGCATGCGAGCCCATGGCCCCCGGCTCAATGACATCACATAAATGACCATGTTGAGTCACAGGCTGCGTGTTGTATTCATACTGTTCACAAAGCAGCAGACACACACACACACACCATGAAGAGTGGGAGTGCATATGAATGTGTCGCCATCTAGTGGGCAATCGCTCTCAAAACATTTTCCTGGAAGACAAAACACAGTCATACGTGTGTGACGTTAATTGAAAAACATTTATTGTATAGTTCACAGTGCTCAGAGGTTGGTTATCAGAACAGACGTATACAGTCAAGACATCAGAGCTTAATTTGAAAGGTTTCATTCAAAAGTTCGATAATAATTATTAGGCTGATTATTACTTTTCCTTCAAAGACTTTAAAGCAACACTACTTAACTTTTTTTTACTTTAAAATAGCAGCTTCATAAGTACCACTTGTTCTTGCACTGTGTAACTTTGGTGAGCAGGTATGATCTGTAACTGACAGATAGTCGTCAGTTAAATTCCCCAGAATCGTTAACCAGCAAGTTTAAGAGTAATGCCGAACTGTAGATCAGTTAAAATTACTCAAACCAGTTTTTCTTTGATATTCAGCCTGGAAACTTTTAAAACATCTAGAATTCTAAACAAAGTTTGGTGTATTTGTTAGAACGGTGGCTCCTCTGGTTCAGGAAGCCGGGGATCATGGGTAATATCCACCCTTAAGTTTTTGTTTCAGTGCAGTGAGTGGGACTGTGCGGTCGGAGCCCAACAGAATTAGTCACCACGTGTGGCTGCAGAGGGCGCTGTTGCTCAGTAAAAGTTGCATAGTGTTGCTTTAAGTCCATCAGGTAGTTAACATGTGCATGGAAAGTCACAAACTGCAACTTAAAGCCAACATGGACAAACAGAATCTTAAACCCATTCAGAGAAGATGGACATATGAACATTTAGGTTTCCGTGACAACCGGACTCATGAAGACCACCTGATATGAAGGAGAGCCACTACTACTACAGGTGTTGCTTTGTCTCACAGTGACATGCTCAGTGTCTCACATCAGTCTCAGTGTTTTGGCAGCAGGTCGATCAGTTAAACCACTGAGCAAAATACAGAAAAAACAAACAAACATTTAAATTAAACTTATCTTAGTAACAGTGGCTTTAGATTGAATCTAAACCATTTAGGTCAAACAAGATATTTTCCACTTCCTACTGGGAGCTGTGGTGAAACTTTGATTAGTGGACGACACAGTTAAATCTGGGGTGGAGCAGCACCTCAGGATTGGTTGATTGAGCTCAGTGGTTACTTCTGAACATGGATGACGCTTTACTCAGGTCATAAAAAAAGGAAAAAATCTCAGTGCACATGCGTAAAAATGTTCATAGTTTACAGACAAGTTGATATTTCTGCTGAGTTATTTGTGTCTGATCTCATAATGGCACTGTTTTATATATATATATATATATATATATATATACCAGTTGAATCTCTTTTTGACAATCACAGTCAGACTTCTTTTTAATAAGATGCTACTTATCTGATATAGTAATAATAATAATCCCTCTGGTATAAAAACACTTAATAAAGACTTTCAGTACATATTTGTTCTTGGTATTAAAACCAGTATGGCTTAGACACCCTGTATCATCGCAGAATCTGAGAGGTATTCAAATACAAGGCAGCCCATGCTTATCTAGAGGTCTACACTACAGCAGAGACGTGTAAAAGTTGCGTAGAGTAAAAATACTGCAGTTTTAGGTAGCATTTAGTGACGTTTCACGCCGTTCACAGGTTTGCTCTCGATACTGAAAGCTGAATAGGTCAGTAGGTAACTACAAGTGAGTGTGTATCTTACAGTAAATGTTCTCAGAGATGGTCTGTGACCTGATTACAGCAGAGACATCAGAAACAGTGACAGCAGTGTGCACGTCAGACGAGCATGTGTTTACGTCTGATGGGAGTTTCAGTAAGTGCTAAAGTCAGGATGTAGGTATAACTCAAACAACCAGAGCTATAGATAGATATGAACATGGCCTCTTTTCTTACAACGTGGCCAGTGACTTAACGTTATTGCACCACACCTCACAGAAAAGGTCAATATTACTTAGTGTACATTTTTTTCTCTTTTAAAAAAACCCCTCACATAAATTCATTATTATATCGTTGGTTTCTCCACTTCTGTATATTTGAGTGGTCTGTAGAATAGACTGTGTGTTGGACTGGGTTGTTAGAACCATAAAGCTCAGGGTTATTCTTCTGTCATAGCTGAGGGAAGACATGTGGGGGGGCCTCTGCTGGCACCGTGCACTCAGCCTCGACCAAGTCAAAAACCTTATGTGTACACATTTCAAGCCAAGAGGCAAAATACTACTGTTTTATATCAGTACGTCTTACAAGTGGAGCAACTAATATTTACAAATACTTTGTTTCAAGTTGCATCAGCTCCACGTGGACCAGTTTCACCACTCAGATTATACATTTAAGTACCATTTTAGGCAACGATCTTACATATTTGAACAATGAACGACAGTACACACTTATCTGCATTATTGACTCGATACTTAATAATGAATTAGATGTTAGAATTAAAAGTATCAGTAGTTACCAATTGGCCCAAGATACAGTGCATACAGTGCCTGCTGCCAGTGTAAAAAGACAGTGATATAGAAAAGCCTTAGAGAGGTAACAGAGCAGTGGGTGAGTGTATCAGAATAGTACGTTGGCACCTTGGTACTGAGTGTGCGACCCAGTCGGACCCAAACACTGGCTGAGAGATCAGACGAGAAACAAACAGTGGCGTGTGTTTCATTCTGCTGGTATGGCTGAAGAAAAAACAACTTAACCGTGTAAGAAAAGCTTTGTCTGGATTTAAAAAAAACACTATTTTCACAGAGAGACCAAGAATTAAGGCTCGTGAAAGTGAGGTTATTGGATAAATAAGTGCACCCGTCGAGTTGTTAGAAAGGTAAGAGAGAGTTTTGTTTCACGATATCCATACCCAGTAACAAGGTTTATACATGGCTGGATATTTTGGCATGTGAAGAGCTGTGGTCGTACATCACAGTATGTACAGATTGCTCTGTTTGTAACAAAAGAAAAAAAGGCTCTCGCCTGTGTTGTCCACAACTGTGAGTCAGCCCGAGGCCGACGACATCCTGGTGACGATTGGTAATCAGAGTCTGAGCGGCTCGGCTGAAGCCACTTTGTGTCAGTGAGGATAAAACAGAAAACAACCTTACGATACCTTGACGTACCAAGTCAGTGCTCAGAGTTAAAACGCACTTCAGTGAAACGTGGAGCATCCAACCGAAGTGCGAATTGTACAAAAGGAGAGAAGTGAAAAGAGTTGAATATGTGTCATCTAAAAGATTAAAAAGCACATTAAAGTCGATATATCCATATATTTCATAACACGTGTTATAGAGCAGTCCAGCTGACTTGTTAGAATCGTATATACTTTTGGCTTTTCTTTATTGTTCTGGCAGCAATGTGCAAATTTGTCTCTGCTGATCCCTCTTCTGTCATCGGTCGTTACCTTTCACTTCTATAACCACGTCTCGGTAAATGTGAAGCTGATTTCACACGGTTTCAGAGCGTGACGTTACTTTGTCGAATTGGCATCTATTTACCAAAATAATCTGTCCTTTTTTCCTCAATCATTGATTTGTCCCCGTCTTTATTTCCCTGCAGTGCTATAATCCTCTGCACCAGCAGAGGGAGCCATATCTCACTAATCCAGGCCAGACTCCCATCCTGTGCTCCCACTGTGCACACCCAGGAGTGGGAGGAAATACGCTGGAGGACAAACAAGGAGGTTTGCCAAACACTCCTCTGCTCCACTGACAAAGGAAGATGAAAACACCCCGAGAAACAGGAAGAAGATTAAGGGATGTTCTCTCCACCTCCTCCTTCGGGCTCGTCATCAGAAGGGTGCGTCTGTGTGTCTAATGTTGTCTGTGCGTGTCGCAGGCGGCTCCAGTGGGCTTTGTTCTTCTGCAGGTGACCCATCATGGTCCGGCTGAGCAGGCTGGGCTCAGTGAAACGCTGCCACTCCTCAAACAGAGGCTCCACAATGTAGGAGATAAAACCTAGGACACAGCAAAGGCAGGGAGGGTGAGACGTATATGCTGAACCTGAGCTCACCTGCAGCCACCTCTCTGTGATTCCTTAACATCAGGGACATGCATTCACATAATGACCTTGGTGTGTGTGTGTGTCTTATGTTCTCACCTGTCTGTATGGCTGGGACAGAGTCCACCTGCTGGTTACACAGAGGACTGATTTCCAGGTCAAACTTTCTCTCCAGGTCACCTGTTAATAAATACAATAAGAAATTATGATTTACCAGGAAAATGTGAAAGAGAAAAGACAAAGAAAGTACAATTGACCTCAACCTGACCAGCACCAAAGGGCCCATTCACAAAGTTAGTCACTACCAGGTGAACATAGTCCGCACTTATAAGCTAAGGGGCCAAATATTTCCCTCTGTATAATAGTATTAAATGGACTAGACATATCATTTCTCCAAAAGAAGAACAACTGCACCCTGTCTGTTTACATTACCTCAGACATTTTGTTGCTGTGATTGGTTGTAGAACCGTTCTGTGACAATTCATAACAACCATTCAAAATTGAAAAAGAACTCAGAGGTTCCAGATCCATATACACAGATGTATGAATTGGTCTGGTGATGCCAGGCAAGGTGATTGACGGTTTGGATAGAAATGCTAAGTATCACACAATGGCTTTATACTTTACAAAACAAAAGTATTCAGTTTCTCATTTGTAGCTTCAAGTGTCTTAAAAAGGTATCACAATTAATAGTTCTCAAATGATTTTTTTAAATCTTGAATTGGAAGAAGACGCTTTACTCACCCTGTCTGTAGAACTCCTCACACACTCTCTCACTCCACTGTCTGCTAAGCTCCCAAACCCGACACGGGTTACAGATGTCTGCACACTTCAGGGCAATCTGAGGGCAGAGAGATTCACATGTACTCTTGTATAATTATTCATCGTAATTAGAAATTGTGTTGTAATTGGTTGGATAAACTCTGTAGAATATTTAGTAGTAGCATATTTTCCAAACTGTAAAAAATTAAATAAATGACGGCTGAATATCTGATTCACTTTTCCTGTGGTGAATATGGGTGTATTGTGAGGTGGGTGTGCAGTATACCTGCAGCATGAAATGCCTGTGTGAAGCCAGCTGAAGGTCCAGGTCCTGGTTGTCCAGATGTTCTCTGAAGGTCGACAGGAACTCATTCTGCCGGCTGATGTCTGTCGCCAGAATGAGAGAGCCCAGCTGCTGCTCCATGTCCAGCCTGCAGAGCAGAAGGGGTGACGCTGAGGCCTGTGCTAAAGTTCAACTCTAATTGTACAACAGCTACATTTTTGAAAATATACAGGTAAGTGAAGTATATTGGTGATTTATCATGTCCTGGTGTTAACTCTACACTTTCTACTGCTTTCTGCAGGGATATGGTAAATGAAGAGCTCCTGTGTCAGTGTCTGTAACTGACCCTGACCTCTGACATTCCTACAGAGGTAATACATTTCTGGATGCATAATTTTACATGTTGGCAAATATTTTTTTGAGTATTTGCAGTACAGGATCACAAAATATGTGTCATAATAGTCATCTTGTCATAAGATTTAAATAGAAACTGACTTCTTAATGCAACTAGTGGAGTCGCCCTCTGCTGGTCATTCGAGAGAATTAAGGTTTCTAGCACTTCTACATTGGATTCACTTTTGTGGACCCCCAGTCTATGTCCAGTTTTATGTCCAGTTTATAGTTTGCATGGATTAAAAACCAGTGCACAACAAGCGGTAAAAAATGTCAAGGAGTGAGATATAAAATGTTGTAAAAGATTTGTTTATATTGTGCTTATTAAGCTTATTATGCTGCACAGTGTGTGTGTGTGTGTGTGTGTGTGTGTGTGTGTGTGTGTGTGTGTGTGTGTGTGTGTGTGTGTGTGTGTTCTTACGACATGTCAGCAGGCAGGTGAGACAGCAGTCCTGACTCTCGCAGCATGCCCACCGTCGACCTCCAGTGGTGACTCTCCAGCACAGACGTGTTCTGTTCAGGACGAGTCAATAAAAAAAGGGTTTTCAAACAGACTCAGTTGAAACATTGAGAATTTGATTGGCTAGCAACCGCACTTGATTATATATTACTTGAACGTGATTTGATTGGCTGATGCTGAATTAAACACACTGATGCACAGCACCCCCCTGTGGTGTGTACCTGATAGAGAGATGCCAGGTGGTGTCTGGTCTTGATGAGGAAGGGCTGGTTGACTCCGGGATGGTCGACATCGTGGGCGGCTGCTGCTATCAGACCCAGGAACACGTCCAGGAGGCTCAGCTGCTCTGCCAGCTGCAACACAGACACGTGCCCTCATTTCAAAAGAAACATGATAATCTGCTAATCTAAGATTCTGGAGAGCATAGTCTTAATGTAAGAGAACAGTGTAGAGTATTGAGATTATGTTTTTATGTTTTCATTGTTTTGGCTGCTGTTCAACACACGGGATTTTCAATCTAACACTCTCAGAATAAAGATGAAAATAAGACCTTCAACCTAAAAACTATGTTCTGGATTCCTTAGCCTCAACAAGTGTCTCCCTACATTTTGCTCCTTACATCCAGACTACGGATGCCTGTTGCTGGGTTAAAGTGAGCAGGAATTACCCTCAGGGAGAGAAGCTAATAGAATATGTCGGAAGAAGAAGATCGGGCCTGGGGAATCAGTGACAGGGTGACACAGGGTGTGTGTGTGCGTGTGTGAATACAGTAGTGTTCATTACCCTGGGCTCCTTCAGGTAGCAGTACATGGCTTGAGTGACGTCAGCTGCATGAACGGCGTTGTGATAGGGATTCTGGGAGTGGTAGTCTTCCTGCACCATACCTGACAAAACAGGAGATGAGGTCAAACCAAAGACGGTTTATAAAGATGGATGACAGGACAGCTCCTCCAAAAGTGAAGGTGAACATCAAGTCAAAATCGCGAGATGGTGAAATCCGTCTACGAGATATTTTAGCTCCATCATGGCCACGTTTCTCGCAGCTTACCCAGAAACCTGTGCAGCTTGACCATGTCCAGCTGGAAGTGATGAACGAGACCGTAGACATTGAAGAGATGGCACATCAGAGTCACCAGGCTGTTTCCTACAACACACACACACACACACACACACACACACGCAAATACTCAGATATTAAAACACAGGACTAACAACATGGTATAGAAAATGACATAAAGTCAGTAGCATGGTCATTTTACCATTCGTTAGACGATCGAAGAGGAAAATGTCAAAGGTCCATGTGCCAACCTTTGATAACATGTGCTGTAACAAAACAAAGACAGTTGTTAGAGCTGAGGTGTGATTCTCATGTGGTGCGTATGAGCTGGGGATTCCTGGATCCCTGCACCACGTGAGCGTGCGTCCGTCTTACCGCAGCCTGTCCCAGGTAGTCGTCGTCCAGCAGGTGTAGGGACCCGGGGGTGGGGGGCACCAGCCCCCTGAGCAGCCGGGAGGCGTGGCAGTATCTCTGGAAGCTCAGCTGACGTGTGACCTTCTTCCTGGTGCCGGACTCCACCTCCTCTCGCTGGAGACTGGCTGGAATCACACAGACGCAGTTTGTTTTGAGCAGACCTCACACAGCACCTGATAAATGTTGGACACACGTGAGTGAGTGGTGCAGTTATATTTTTTCTTAAAGTGTGTGCGGCTCTGTCGTGTTCGCTCTCCATCAGGTAAGTACACAACTGTGTGACCCACTTATGAAACACTCACTGAGCGTAACCTACATTTAATGCACAATTACACTGATTCGGTTTATGAGCTGTATTCAGATACAAACTCATCACAGTCAACCCTCAGTAATAATTAACACAAAGGGTTCAGCTTTAATATAATCAAATGCTGGATGACAACAGCTGGATAAATGTGTCATAAATAAATATCGTAAGTATATCTGTTGTAGAAATAAAGACTGTATCTTATCATTTAAGCTTGATGCTTTTATTTTGACAATGAAGTCTCTTTTAACGTGTGTTTATGTGAACAAGCAGCAGAGCTGGTGCGACTCATATCCATCTGTTTGTGTGACCTCATTAACTACGCGTTTGCCCATGTTCTTTGAAAATCCTCCACATTTACAATCTGAGTGTTTGATGTCACATTTTCCACAAATGCGTCACAGTCCTGTCTGACTAAGAGACGAATGGAGAGGGAACAAAAAACAAATGAATATTCATTTATTAGAAATAATAACAAGGAGAAGAAAAATAAGGGGAAGATATAGAAGAAAATAAATAACAAACAGAATAAGATAAATTACAAAAAAGAATAATAATAAGATGATTGATAATGAGAAGAAGATAAATAAGAAGAAAAATAATAAGGGGATTGAGGAAATAAATAAGAAGCATAAGAGGATAAATAAAGAGAAGAAGAAGATGAAAAAGATAAATTATAAGTTCATTGACAAGAAAAATAAGGAGATAAATGATAATGAGAAGAAGATGAAAAATCTTTATTTCTGCAGCACTTTTTAAAATCCATGTTACAAGGTGTTTCACACAGTGCAGCAAAATGAGTTGTTTGACCTGATCTGTACTTACATGCAGGTATCACATTTACACGAGCACATATTATTGTGTTATTGGCTGTCACGATAAATACTTTTGCTTTGTTTGTCCCTGTATAAGCAGATAAAAACATACATTTCTATAAACACTTTAAAGTTTGAGAAAATTTGGAAATACAGGAAAATTAAACAGTTTACTTTAACCACGTTTTGTGAGTGGACTGACCAGCAATGATATGGTCAACTAATGTTCGCTGAGTTGTTTTTATTTGGGTGTGGGGGGGGGGCTTACTTTTCAGGAAGCGGAGGTCGATCAGAGGGTAGGAGCCTCGTCTCTCAGCCAGCAACACACCAGCATGACCAGTGCTCAGTCTGCCATCAGCTAAAGAGAGGAAGGAGACAAAGATGGGGCAAGAAATATCAATATTTTTTTTAATGTCATTTTTGGCAGAGATGCCACCGTGATCCATAAATCAAACATTCAAGGGGGAGTGAGTTTAGAGGAGGTGAGTGAAGGGACTGACCAGAGCGGAAGAAAAGGAGGCAAAAGAGTGCAAAGGAAGGGGGTGATGGCTGCGGGATAAGTCGAGCGGCCTGCGGGGTGACCCGAGGACAACAGAGCAAAGTGTTCCCTGATTTTCAGCATCATCACACTCATAAAACTAGATTGAGGGTCGTCTTCTAAATCAGCTGCTGCGAAACAAGAGGATCTTTGACTTCTCGGAATCCCCCGAAGATCATGCATCTGGTGCGAGTTTGCCCAGGGAGAATAGATTTCATGCCACGCTGCAGCTGTTGTGCTGCGTGTCTGGACATTTTATTATTTATCGAATCGCTGCTGCGATGTCCTGCGTATGTTCTGTTCCTGCAGTGATTATTCCTGTTTTTGCTGTGGTGTCACACAGCAGCGTGATCGTTTGATTCGCTTCATTTCAAACAAAGATTATCTGTATGCCCTCTAAAAGTAGTTTTCTGCTACAAAACAAGGCTTTTTCTGTTTAAAGAGTTTGGTTGTAAAACATGAAATCCACAATTTAAACCGCTGACGAATGTTTTCTACGAATATAATAGGAAATGTGTGCCACTCGTACACGCTCGTGATGCCAATGTACTGTAGTCCTGACATGCTGACAACGCATTTTCTCCTAAAAGGATATTAAGTATTTTTGTCTAGTGTACGAATTCTTTCCACGGGAAACGTCTTGAGTCCCTGAGGTGACCTTGTGGGTTTTAATCCTCGCTGTGTGAACAACAATCAGACGGAAAGGGGGAGCACAACAGAAACAACAGATCCTTGAGCCTCTGTTTAAAATGCACACACCACACACCGTGAGGCCAGCCAGCGACGAGACAAAACAAAAAGTACACTGTAAAAAAAAGTACACCAAATCCCTATTTTTCGTTTTTTTTTAATCCGGCATCTTCACGCACAGAAACCTTGCACACTGAGTCAGATGTGTTTTATTATTCTATTTGTTCTGCAAATTCACTGTGGAAGATAAAGTGGAGTCGAGCAGTGAGGATAACTTTGTGGACCTTTCACTTCTTGAAAAAAGAGAAAGAAAACATTGGGTCCATCCACTCCTGAGAAGCCGTCAGGAACAAGGAGAATTTTATGGGGCTACTGGCAACACTGGGACAACACAATAAAAATAAAACATTTTTCTGTGATCCAATTGATCCTGAACAGCAGCTAGCGGTGTGTCTAAGGTAAGGAGAGACACACACATGCTCAAACAACTCACTGGAACGCCTTTGACACCTGCGAAAAAACATAGCAAACCTAACCTGTTCCAAAATCGTTAATGTCACGGGGGAAAGTTTCGAAATAAGCGCTTAAACGTGATTGACACAACGTGAGGTGGTATATATTTTTATAACAAATCTGGACTAAAAATACGAACTTTGTGAGAGACGTTTGTGCTTACAGTCAAATTACAGTCAAAAAATATTATTCTACAGCTTTTTCTTAAATACAGATACATATACAAACACATATATACAGGAGTAAGATGTGTGAATTTCCGTATATTTACATGGAATTCAATGAAATTTAACAATCAAGACCTTTGAGCAGTTGAATAACCCTGTAAATCTATAATTTCCCAATATATTAATGCACAGATTACAATTTTCGTTTTATATATTTAATAAAATGTTTTTACTGTATTTTAAACTTAATTTAGAAAAATGTAACTAGTAACTTGAAGTTACTTTTGTTTTTACAGTGTAGGCCCCCCAAGTCACAGCAAACAGCATAAAATGTTACGCTTGAATAAACTAAAAACTATGGGAATACTAAATAATTTACAGATCAGATGTGAGGAACTGGAGCATATTATGTCCCAGAGGTTGCCACATCACATCAGGAACAAGCCCGGCTAAACTACCTGTTAATGGGGTTGGAGTCACGGTGGTAACTCCACCAGGGCTTGCCAGACCTTGCTGTACAAGTGTGGGTTTTACAGGCAGGTGCCGTGGTTCTGGTAAATGCATGTGTCCGTGTGCTGTGTGGGGGCAAGGAGGCTATACATAAAACATACGGTGGAGAAGTGGCATCATTCCCTATTTATGCATTTCATAGTCTGACAAACAAATATAAACTGTTTGGGGCGAGTGACTCAGGCTGAGGGAGCGAGGCAGCAGAAGACCCCTGCCGGCCTAGTTCAAGCAAAGAAAAGGAGAAAAAGCCTTGTTGCTTTTTTTTTTTTTTTTAATCCCGTGAGCTGGCGAGGAAGGAGAGGAGGAAATACATCATCTGGAAAAAAAACACTGCAGTAACACACACATCGCCCTCTTCTCTCTATCTCCCTCTCCACCCTCTGGCTCACTTCCCTCACTCCAGCTATCTCTCCATATTTCTCTTTTATGTGTCACTCCATCCCTCATTCCTCCCCAACTGGATCCCGTCTCCACATCCTCCGCTCTCTCTCTCTCTCTCCATTACGATCCCCCTTCATCCTTTGTTCCTTCCTGTTCAACAACAACAATCCCTCTCCCCATCTGATCCATCTTTTCGTCTTCCCCTCCTCTCCCTCTCTTCTCCTCCTCTTTCCCTTCCCCTTCTCTTAACTCTCGGTGCGGTAAATAGGTCATTGTCTCCACGCTGAGCAGAACTGGGTCATTTAGGATGAAGACATGAATCAGTTAAAGGGTGTTTAAAGACGCGGGGATGCACACACACCTCTCCGTGTACTTGCACTCACACACAGACACACACCCACACAGACACTTGCAAATGAGCCATAATCCCTGATTCCAAATGCGAAAACACGATCGCACACTTGGCACACAGCCCCCCCACCACACACACACACACACACACACACACACACACACACACACACACACACACACACACACACACACACACACACACACGCAGCTTCACTGAATCTTTGGGTGTTTACGGCACAAATTGGGCTTTGCGGCTGTTTTCCTTCTCAGAAAGAGACAGTCGGACACGCCGCTGCCATATGTAGCGCCAACACTCGAATACAAACATGTTTTAAACTCACAGTGGCAGATGATGTTTTCTGCTGCCTGCAGCTGCTGCTTTGTCTGGATATATGAAAACATACAGTGCATCCAGCTGCCAAGAACCTCCAGACACAGTTAACTCACTCTCCGTGTGTTTGCATTAAAATCCTTTGTTTATCCTAGTGATGGACGGTCAGATGTGTAAAAACATCGGCCTCCACGTATGTGGGTCTGGTCTTCAATACTTTGTTCACAGACTTTCTAAAAGACCATGTTTTGGATCTGTTAAGGTGAAATATATAATAAAGTAAAATAAAATAAAAGACTGTTCGGCCTTGGGGAAGGTATTAGCTCTACACGCTACTGAGTACCCTTCTAGTTTGGTTGATAAAATTACCAGAAAATAGTAAGAAATTCTTTAAACCCATGTTGACATACTCAAATGTGCTTTTTTGTCCAATCAGCAGCCCCAAATCCAAACATCTGTATAATACCATAGGAACTAGAGCTGCAACTTGTGAATTGTTTGGCTTGTTAGCTTCAAAAATAGTTTAAATAAATTATTTAATCAAATTAATTGCCGGCCCTAAAGAGCTCCCTACTCCATTGCTTTGTTATGATCGATAAACCCCCCTTTTGTATCAAAAATATATGATAATAATTTAGATCTTTTCAGTCTTTGTAACATGTCAGAATGAGTCACTATCACCACAGACAAAGGATCTCTCTGATCTTAAGGGTGAAATCAAATATCGAGCAGACAGACTTTCACCTTCTGTGAAGAGTCGTCAAAGGAATGAGACTCAAGGGGAAGGTCACGGGCAGTGACATCAGCATACGATGTCCATTTTCCACCTGATGAGTCAGTACATGCACGAAGGTAATTCCCGACAGCAAGAATCATCTCTTCAAAGGCACATCAAAGAATTTCCTTGTACCTTGTTTCTGTTTTGTTTTTTTTGGGGGGGGGGGGGATCAGCTGGTTACGTGTTTATGAAACTCAAATACTCAAATCACTAAATGAGATGATCAAAAACCGGTTGACAGTCAGTCCTTATGTCATTCTGATATTAACAATGATAATGATATGAATGTATGAGACAGTATTTTTCGTCAAAGCATCCCTAGTCCACAGACGGACAGGGGGTCGACTGACGGCGTCACGTCAGTGTCAAGAGTGCAGCTGCGGCTCAGCAGATGGTTACAAAGCTTTATTTTAACGGACACACTCTGGCTTTACGGCCCAAATCCCTCATCTCACCATCTACCCTGACCCAGCTGTCTGATCTCCTCAGGGCTGCATCGCCTCGACCCCCATCGCTTAAAAAAACACCTGCACGTACGACCGGAGGTGCGCTGGTCAAAGATAATCTGTCACAAACACACAAATGTGTCCTGAAAAAAGTCATATATTCAAAGGCAAAAACAAATGCACAGGAGCAAGAACACAACAAAGCAAGGTCAGACTCACTTTTCCTAATCTTTCAAGAGACAACTGAACAACAAATTCGGCACAAAATGTTCCCAAAAACACAGTGTAAAACTGCGCACGCATACACACACACACACAAACACACACTCTCTCTGCTTTCTGACATAAATGGGTTTTCATGCAGCAAACAAAGCTGTTAAGTCAAAGTGAAATAAACAACAAACACGACACATTAAATTATGTTACTCCCATAAGGTTTACTCTACATGTTTGTGTACTCAACATGAATTATGTGTCAGTTACCTTCCAGAATTGCGCTCCTGTCTTCTACATCCTGCTTCAACTCCTCGGTCTCCACCTCCTTATCTGCCTCCACCCAAGAGCTGGCCTCGCTTCTCTCTGACCCCCGCGGGCCTCCCCTGCGTGCCCTCCAGGCCGCCCTGAGCTGCCGTATGAGAGCGGGAAGTTCCAGGGCCAGCGACAGGCCCCCACAGGTGACCGGAGGAGTCCTGAGGGGACCCCACACTGGCGAGCCGGAATCTTCGTCCGGACAGACCCCGACATCGACCCCAACGCCAAGACCAGAGTCTCGCATCCTGAGATCTGGGCCCCAGAGCCCCTCTAACACTGGCATCCTCACAGCACACAAAGTCAGATGGATCACGGACAAGTGCAAAGAAAATTAAAATAAAAGAGAGAAAAAGGAGAATGGAGGGAAAGATAACAGGAAGAGGAAGAGAGATGACAGAAGTGGAAGCTCACTGTCAGGTAGTCATAGGTTAGAAAGAGGAGGGAGAGCAGAGAAGAGCAAGTCTGGATGTAGGACAGAGGAATAAAGACTGCAGGGAGAGAGGGAATCAGCGGCTGGAGGAAGAGAGGCAGAGAAAGATTGAGAGCAAAGGTGTTCAGAGTGGTAGAAGCAATGAAACAAAACACACAAAGAGGGGAGAAGCCAGAAAAGAAGAGGAGTGAATCCGTCTGTATCCCTGTCTCCCAGAGTTGGCCACTGACAGTCTGCTCGCTCCTTCTGCCGCATTCTCTCTCCCCTCAACAGTCTCACTCTCGCTGGCGTTGTTGTGGAGTCTGAGAGCCCCTCCTCCCCCCATCCCCGCTCTGAGCTCACCAACACACACTCTCTCTCTCTTTCTCTCTTTCACTGTGTCGCTTGCTACCCCAACCAACAACAGACTGAGAGCATTTGAGCAAGTGTTTATGGGGCTTTGGGTTCACAGACGCATCCTCTGTCTCACGGTCAGATCAGCGGGAACAGGGCTGTGTGAGGTGAACACACACACACACACACACACACACACACACACACACACACACACACACACACACACACACACACACACACACACACACACACACACACACACACACACACACACACACACACACACACACCATGAATTTCTGTGAAAATAAAAAGAGTATCCGACATTCAGTCTATTCAAAATAGAGAAAGACGTCAATCAGAACGCAACAGAGTCCAAGGTGAGGTCTTCATATGACTTAATTTGTCTTTTGAACCATAAATGCTAATTGTGTTAATTGACTAATTGTATTATTCACGTGCATCGTTTATTTGACCTATGATAAAAACAAGCCCAATCTGAGAGAACACAATAATGAAGTTGTTGTGCTTGAAGCTAAAACGAGGTGCTCAGTTTGAGTCAGTCTTCATTAAGGCCTCACTGGAATAGAAGCAGATTGTTTTGATGTATTTGTTCAGGTGACTAACTAAGCAGCCTTGGGCTTAAACACAATGGGTATTTCAGAGGATACAAGCAGAACAAAGGGATTTGAAGAAGAAATATCAAAGAAAACACCAAGATTGTTGAAATCAAGTAAAGATGTGTATGGTTTTCTGTAGAGATGTTCCCATACCGGTACCAGGTACAGTCTTTTATGTTGCTGAAAACGCCAGGTCAGGTATTCGACGAGTACACAAATCTATGTACCAATCTGATGCCACGTCTTTAAAATATATACGTTTCACCCAGATAAGAGCTGGAATTTTTCTTTTCTCAGACATCACTTCTTCAGGCTCTTTCACGTGGAACACGATGTGCGCTATGTTTGACGGTTCAGCACAAAATGGGCGGAGTGCGCAAAATAATTAAATATTTCTCGGGGGATTCAGACCCACACAATATGTGCTTTTGCTCCATTGATCATTTTGTGTCTGGCTGGCAGCTTCATCTCTACTGGTCGCATGAGTGTTCTTCACGGTGCACATCGTGGCTCGTCGAGCTGCTTGCGCGGCGTATAACATGGAAAAGTGCCGCTGTTGCATCCATTCAGAAAGAGCCCTTCTGCTTTGCCACGCCAAAACAGTAATTGCATTGAACTGCCGCTGGCAAGTACTGTTTTCACAGCAGTTCTGCAACTTTTCACACTGGAAAGTCCCACAAGTAAAACAGTGACATGTGCCGTATGCTGGACATTAGTTCTGTGACATTCATTCTATGAAATTCATTATGCATTTGTTTTTCAAAGGGTTTGACTTGAGCAAAGCCATACAACAATGGTAGAAATCACTTCCACACAGGGTTAGTATGCGGCTGTTAAAATACATTATACAAGTTATATCGGATCGGTACTCGATATCGGCAAATACGCAAAGTCCAGTTAATGAGATCAGTATCGGGAAGGTTATCTGGATAAGAAAATGACCTCCATCAGGAGACACACAGCGACTGCACAGGACTCAACATTCTTTTGGGAATGAAACCACTTTTTCTTTCAGCTTTAAAATGCCAGTGACTCAAAGGCTTTCCTGTGGCTGCTGAAAACCAGACATTAATTATTGTACTACAATTCAGCGAGGAGAAGCAGATCTATGTGTAATCAAAGAGGATGTAACCATCACATTATTTTTCCACAGAAATGTTTCCCCAGAGGAACAGTCACATGCTGACAAAAGTACCCGCACACACACATAATGCAGTTTTCATGTACACACACACGCACGCACGCACACGCACACACACGCACACGCACACGCACACACACACACACACACACACACACACACACACTCACACTCACACTCACACTCACACTCACACTCACACACAGCCTTGAATGTCACATATCAGACACAAGAAGACGACAGTGAGAAATCACGAGACAAAGAGCGTTTCGATAAAAGATAGAAGCTGTGGGAAGCTGTGGGAGGCAGACAGTGAGGAAATGTACAGCCGTGTGAAAATGCACCGTGGATATGTACTCAGTGTATAGCTGCTTTGTTGTGGCTGTGATCAGCAGCTGGTATTTAGTGTAAAATATGATATTTTCCTGTCGGGTGTAGTGACATGAGACAGAAAGGACTCTTGATAAATCAACAGCAAGAACCTGGTGTTTTCAGACTTGTTGACCAGAGACAGTTTTAAGAGTCTTAAGATGATTGAAAACTAACCTGGGCTACGTTCACCAACATACACAGATATATGTTCATGTACATTATATACAGGACATTAAAAAACATTTCTATTGGTGATTAATGCGCTTTGCACTCAGTAGGGGAACAAACCCCTTTTCTTTCTTATTAGACCCTGACCAATATGGATTTTTGAGAGCCAGTTCTGATACAATTATTAAGGAGTCAAAATTTTCTGGAATAATTAAATACTAGATTTACCGCCTTACGGTTGTTTGACTCTGCCTACCAGTGCAATTTCAGTCTTTTTCTGACTCATATGAGGTCACTGTGACCTTTGACCATCAAAATCTAATCAATTAATCTTTGACTCCAACTGACAACTGATTAAAATATGAAGAAATTCACATGAGATATCACATTCAACAGGCCAAAATCATATTTTGTGACCTAAACCTAAACCACCCAAATCCAATCAGTGATTCAATTAGACCAAGTTTGAATGTTTGTACCAAATTTATAGAAATTCCCTCACTGTGTTCACAAGAATGGGAATAGGACATAGCCAGGTTGGAACCAAACCTGGGGCCACTGCAGGAGGACTCAAGCCTCCATCAGTGGCTGCCCACACTACCCTGGCAGCATGCGAGAGCCCCATCTGCCCCAGAATTGTATGATTTTTATCTCTATTGACTGTTACTTGATATCTTCAGTCCTGATGCTAAATCCTGATTCTAATCAGACCAACAATGTTTTTAAAAAATCCTTTATCAGCACTATCAATAAGTATGGCCGTATAATGGGGAAAGATGGTCATCTTTGTTGTTGGCACCTAATAATAACTGATCAAGTCAGTGGGGAATGGGGGCGATTGAGTTCTCCCAGGAACGAATATTGTGACTTTATTTAATGAGAACATGTGAATGAAGCTGCAAAAAGACTAAGAGCAGAAAACAAAGATTTATAACTGTGTGAATGTGTGAAAAGAAAGCATGAGACCCGTGGAAACATTGATTATGTCCCAGAATGAGAGAGAGAGAGAGAGACAGAGAGACAGAGAGCGAGAGCGAGAGAGAGAGAGAGAGAGAGAGAGAGAGAGAGAGAGAGAGAGAGAGAGAGAGAGAGAAATTCGAGAGTCCATGAGGTTAGTGGGCATCTTGACAAGTGCACTTGGAGGTCAGCCAGTAGACTTCTGGCTCCACATTTGTTTCCATTGTTTTTACACATTTGTTTTACTACTTTATGAATTTAATCATCACAATAGTACATGTGATGATTTGCGAGGTTCTTTTTTTGGACTGAGGGTTGTAGCACCCACATTAAATGAAAACGTCACCCAACCAAACCTTAGACGCTCAATGAGAACAAGGAAAAACTAAAAAGGAAGAGACCTTAATATTCAGAGCTCAATCAAATGTAGGATTAACTATTGTTAACCATAGTAAACATTAGACTGATTCTAGCCTTGAACACTTTTTAATCAGCTTTTCCACCAACTTGTGACACAAGTAGTGTCCCCAAATTGGCAGGCAGGTGTGAATTTTGTCTGCTTTGTGTGCGCGCGTGTGGGTCTATGTGTGTGAGAGCGAGCAACACTCTTACTTCTGATTCTCATTATCGATGCCACTGGTCACGTTCTCTGGCAGGTTGCAGTGGAGAAGTGGGTCAGCCACTGAATGAAACGGTCTGTGTAAAGAAAAAAAAGTGGACAGTGTTTGTGTTGTTTGTGTTAGTGTCCAGATTTCTGCTCGTTTGTGTTTGTGCAGGATGTGAACACGTCTGTAGAATTATTCTTAATTTCCTTTTTCCACACTGATGATTTATACGCTTCACATTTCAAACCAAGTTTGACATTAAAATTAGAAAAAAAAACTGGTTCGGCCAAGGACTTAACAAATCATATTGTGGGAACTGTTGGGTTTCTCTATACATTTTAAGGTCTTGACATAATTATGTTGTGATTTGGTGCTTAAAATTTTATTGAATACCTATTTTACCTTGTTTAGGTAAGTTCAAATATAGTTATTATCAATAAAAGTAAACATATTTTTTCTAGAATTACATTTTGAGAGTAACATAGCAGTAGTTTTAATGATTGATTTATTTATAAATATTCAGTAGGGCTGTCACTTCTTATATTGAAATTTGAACATTCATAATTAAACTGTAATGACCTGTTTGATTTCAAAATATAGATTGTAGAAGCACATTAGACTGTCTTTGCCTCATGATGCAGCAGAGGGCGATCACTGTCAGCTCGACCTATTCCCCTCTTCAGCTGTTAGTAAAGTTAGTCAGAAATTATACTGTTTTGCCACGAAAATGGAGGAAGCTGGCAAGCAAAGCCGTCCTGAGCAGACAATCACGACACCAAAGCAACTGAGAAGCTGCTCGTGGAAGTACTTTGGGTTCTGCACCTTAGACAGCAAAGTAACCCTCATAAGGCTGCTTGTCATCTTTGTACCGTTCAATCACCTGTTAGCTTTCCACCAGAGCAAGGCAGCAGATCAGACAAGCAGAGCAACGACAAGTGTTCATCCTCAGGTGACATGTGCGGGGAGGGAGTATTCTTATATATCGTTTTTTAGAGCAGGCTCCAGCCCTAACAGTGTATTTTCCTGATGCACAAATGTGACATCGATAACGACTTTCTCACCTCCAGCTCTGACTGACTTCCAGCGTCCCTGGCTTTGGCTACATTTCAAGGTCTGAACCATGAAGGTCTGCAACTGTAGCTACGATAAACCGCTACGTTCTGACTCTAGTCCAAACACTGCTTCCAAAAACATGACTGGGAACAAAAGCAACCCTTCCAGGCTTCTCAACCAGTTGCACTTTTACAGAGTTGTAAATCTAAAGTCGTTCAACTGGACAGTGTGTAGAGAGATGGCCGGAGTACGCTTCTGTGTTTGACACAGAAGCGTATTCCTGGTCAAAGGTCAGAGAAAGCTTGAAGCTGAGTTACCGAATATTTGGAAACCTTCTCCACCAGCTGACTACATATATGAACAACCCTCTGCACCGAGGTATTCAGGTCAGTTAGTGTTCTTCTTACCCAGCATGCGAACTTGAATGGCATTCTGCTCCGACCTTTTAAAAGTGACAGCTTCACACCTCTGCTGCAGAGAGAAAGAGGGAGAGAGGGAGAGAAAGAGATTAATATTACGACGCCCGAAAATACACCCACAGACACACACAGCTATGAAAGAGCATTAATGAACCTGGCTAATAAATAGAAACTGTGCCAAAAGTCATAGTGACCCTCTTCGTGAACTCTTTTGCACCGATGTGCCAGCCTGCACTGTTTTCCCACAAACCCTCAGACTTTAACTAAACGTTTAAAATATGAGATATTCATTCAGATTAATGATTGTGGGTATAAAGCTCAAAGTGACATGAATACTGAGACTGGGTGAGTTTAATTTATTGTGTCACATACTCACTGGGTGTAATTAATACTAATATCCCAAACTGAATCATGGATTTGGAACAGTATGACAGGAATCTGTTTAAATGCTGTTCATCGTCCTAGTGAATGAGCGAGTAAGTGCATTCAGCGACATGTTTGTGCGTTGGCTGACAACAACACTGAAAAAGTGGGTCAGGCAGCAAAACTGGCATAAACTAGCGACAATTTACACGTTATTACACACGGCTGGTCCTCATGGTCAGTGGCCTTTTTTGTTGTCATTTTCTATCGAAGGTGTTTGTGTCACGTTGAAATCATGTGTTTGGTGTTTTTGTCCATAAAAGAGACATATTCCCAGAATTGTTCAAAACATAATAACCTGATTGAATGAAACTTAAAAGGTAGGGTTGGCAAGTTATTTCTTGAACACGTTTTATCTTATTAGTTGATACCCTGTTCACATACCATCAGTAGATAATGTTAAATAAACTCTGTCTGTGACCATCGCAGGACGATAATAAACACGACCAATTATTTCATTTTGACCGAATGAAATGATTGGCCGGTGTACCTGTCCGTCACTAACTGACACAGCCAATGCTCTCAATGACCAGTCTTTACTAGCTGGAGAGACATACATCGCTCATATGTTCTGGAGGCGTAGCTTTGACGAAAAGGCTGTGTGTGCACATTTAAACAAATTAGTGTCCGAATAAAGCTGCTTCTTCTTCTTCTTCTTCTTCTTCTTCTTCTTCTTCTTCTTCTTCTTCTTCTTCTTCTTCTTCTTCTTCTTATTATGTATCTGTCTTTAAGATAAGATCAGATAATCCTTTATTAGTCCAACTATGGGGACATTTTCTGTGTTGCTAAGAGGACAATTAAAAAAATTAAAAAATCTGTAAATATAAAAATATAGAATAGAAATAATATAGTGTCCCCATCTCTGCTGAACCTCCAGGAGAGGGTGAATAGACCTGCTCAATCTAAACAGTTTTGACAGCAGTTAGCCAGAAGTAAACAGATGAGGTGAATAACGATGCAAGCTTGGAGCTGCAGATCATGGAAAGACAAAACGACGAGGGCGTCCTGTAAACATGCGAGATCCATGTGGGCTGGATGAGCGATCAGTCATCCTGGCCTCTGGTTTGTCTCCATCCGCCCGTTTCCTGCCCGCCAGTAAACAGCAGTGAGCCAGTTCAGATGGAAATCCTCCTACTCAAGGTGCATGTTAAGGACTATGTTCCTCCAGAGAGGAAACGATGAATACTTTGTAAAACCAGATAACATCAGGTCAGCTAAGGTACCTGCTTTCTGTCAAATGTGTACGTGTGTGTCTCATGTTTCCTTAAACCAACACTGCCTGGTGCACTCAGTCAACCCCTACCCTTGTCCTCTCTGCACACAGACAGTGAGCCATCATAACTATTATAGCCATTACTAGCCATTATAAATAGATGACCCCAATTGGAAAATGTAGCGAGCTGAGTCTGCCTGAACTGCACCGTGCCGCTGTGGATCGTAATTAGCTTCAGAACTGAGCTCAGATCAGGGCACAGTGGCAGCTCTATCAGTTTTAAGTCATCAGACGGAGATGGGCGAGGCATTACTGCTGCTGACTCAAAAGAAGCTGTCGATGGAAAATATCTGTCCGTCACCGCTCATGTTACTGGGCAGGGGGTCGGGGTGAAGCTGCAGAAGTCCTGATCAGCCAGGATTCACAAATAGAGTCTTTAACGTTTCTATTCAGAGGAGAAAGAATTTGTCAGAGAATCTTTAAGTTAATCTTCAGAAAATTAATCAGCAGCTATTTTCATGATCCTTCAGTCATTTATGTCATTTTTCAATTAAACATTTTATCAGCTGGTTCCATATATGGGCACTTTTAAAAACTCCCATTTCAGACAGAACCAACTATGGAACATAAAAAGTAAGGGATACACGGTTATATACAATTATATAATAAGTCCTCATTTAAAATATATAAATGTAGATTGAAATGAATAGTAAAAACTGCATATTATATATCAATATATAAGTGATGACAATTGCATGATCTCCATGACAACCAAACAAACTCTATCCGATTTTACAAAGCTCTGGAAAAAGTTAGTTGGCTGATAGTTCTTGTCAAACTGTTTCCAAGTTGAGGAATAAACTCTGTTACACAGCTCTGTAAAATGCAAGGGAGTGGAGCTTGAGTTAAACTGTTTCTTACAGACTACTACTTCTAAACTCAGGACATGGACTGTCATGCTCCAATATGCTCATCAGTCTCTATGTAGGACTGCTACTGTACTGTTAAACTTGTTTCTACAATAGAAAAGTATCTTATTAAGCATTCAGACCTGTTTCAAACACACATACACTCATATACAGTCCATAGCTACCTCAACATACACACACACACACCACAACACACCACCACATACACACACCCACGTGTGCGCACACACACACACACGCCTGTCCTTAGTTTATGAGGTCTACAGTGTCCAGCCTGTAGGTCTACTGCTCTAAATCCGACAATACCCTGACATGACACGTTGCAATAATGCACACAATAGCAAGGCCTATACTGTGCCTAACACAGCTGCTTGTGGAATAGTGTATGAACAAGTACACACAAAAACTAGATCATTGCCACTAGACCCCAAGGTCACAATGAATCACGACCCAGAATCAAAACATTTAACCCTCATGGGAGGACGACTATATTTCTATATTCTCTGATATACACAATAAACTCTACTATGGACACTCTACTATGTGTGTGTGTGTGTGTGTGTGCATGTGTTACTGTACTTATATCTTTGTGAGGACCATCTTAAGCACAGACCCTACAGAGTTTGGACATTTTTGGAAAGTGAGGACATTTTTACTGGTCCCCACTTTTTCAATGGGCTGTTTGAGTTGTTTTTTTAGGGTTAAAATTAGGGTTAGGCATTTAGTTTGGATGGTTACTTCACTATGGTAGAAGTAACGTGTGTGTGTGTGTGTGTGTGTGTGTGTGTGTGTGTGTGTGTGTGTGTGTGTGTGCATGTGTGCGTGTGTGTGCGTGTGTGTGTGTGTGTGTGTGTGTGTGTGTGTGTGTGTGTGTGTGTGTGTGTGTGCGTGCGTGCGTTTACATACCTCGGCCGTCAAACAGGACATTTAACCATCGTGGCTGCGGCGGAACGAGGCGCGTGCGGCGTGCTGTCACGTCACGGTGACGCAGGACCGGAGCTCGTGCAGCGGGACCTTACCTGCCCTGTGTGTGCGCGCGTGTGTGTGTGCGCGTGCTGCCGTGTGAGCCGCAGCGAGAGGAGAGGGTGGTTGTAGCATCACAGGGGCGGGACCTGCAACGGGCTGGACCAATCAGCGCTGGATACAAATGACTTTTATAACTAAATGTGCTTTTATGTTGGAACGTGTTAAACTTACAGTGAAGACATGAACTTAAAGACCCTGGTGTCAACTCAAAGTATATTAGTATCTTCTTATTTCTACTGGTGCAATTCAGTGGCTAATGTATATGTTCTGTTTACAATGTATGTATTATTTCTCTGCTATTTCTATTTTTATATTTCCTTGTAAGTAAGTATGTAAGTAAGTAAGTAATATGTCTTAAATATAGCTCTTAGACCAAAGTCATAAATCGCTTCACATTAATAAAATAACACCAGGAAGTAGTAAAACACACCAAATATATGCAATAAAAGAAAGTTAATATGGGTTTGAATTGTTTTTAAAGACTCCAATAGATACTGCAGTGTGTAAATCTATAGAATGAGTTTTCCATAATGTCAGGGCCACAAAGAAAGAGCGTTGTTGATATAATTCAGCTCAATAGTCTTTTTGTTGTCTAACACATTGAGCAGCATTTAAATACTGGTTAAAGTTGAAGATGAAGGGTAACATTTTAAGGAAGGATGTTAGAAAACTGTTTGTGAATAAAAACACTGCATATAGAATAACTGATGGTTTAGATATTCAAGGGCACCATCTTCTGGATGAACGTAGTTACAAACATTTTTTAAGGTTGAACTTGTGGACAGAGTTTGCATTGAAAAGAAAGTGGGACACATCTGTCACTCTGGGCCCCTGTTTGAATGTCGCAGCCTGGTTTCACAGCCATGAGTTCAGTGAACTTCAGGGGCCTCCAGTCACCAGGTCTGAGCCCAACAGAACACCTGTGGGATGTGATAGAACAGGCAAGAGCAGAAATGATTTGAAGGAATCATGTCAACACGGAGCATAAACTGAAAGAAAAAAGTTTCTGACATCTTGTAGAATCCATGACAACAAGACCTGAAGCTATTTTGAAAGCAGAGGGAGGAACCTTCCAGTATGAGTGTGACAATAGATGTGTGTGTCTTCCTGTCTGCATCTTTGTGTGAAGATGCACCACAAGACTGTTGCATAGAATGTTTCTTGCTAATGCAAAATAAAATAATATAATGTCACATTATAAACATAAACATTATGTTATTTTTGCATCATGCTCAGTTTTCATGTATTAATCTCCTGTAACTGTGTGACCATGAGGAACAATAAACTGCTGACTCTTTCACTGAGGTGATTGAAACAATTAATGGTAAAAAAAAAAAAGGAAGTATAAATTTATACCATGGACTCACAAAAATGCAGTCAACTGACACAATGAGTATATGTTTTATTTATGGGAAATGCTGACACCTGCTGGAGAAGAAGTCAAAGTTGAGGCTCTAAATATAATGACTGTTGGAGAGCTCGGGACATCATACAGAAACATAAAACACTTTTAACCAGGGGAAGAACAGGTTGCATTATAGCAGCTCTGGTGGTTGGAAAATAAAGAACAAGTAGAAGTAGTAGTAGTTAAAAGATAAAAGGAAATAAATCAATAAACAACACATTTCACTGTTCTATATTGGTTGATGAAGATTTGAATACCTGGTGATTGAAACCCGAACCAATATGCAGCGCCATTAAGCTAATTCTATTTTTTTTTTATGTAGACACAAAAAGTACAAAAAATTGTGTTTGGAAGATTTTATGATAATGTTCTGGGTTGTATGATGTTAAACCTGTTTTAATTCTCATTTTATGTTTCTTGTTTCCTTTGTTTCTCAGATACCTCAGCATATCTTATTACACAGGATGTGGGTAACAGCAGGCAACTGCAAACGTTGTGCTGCTGTACTTTATAATATATATCCTGTTATGTAAAAAGAAAGGCAGTGGTCTACAGTGGGCTTATACAGAGAGAAACCTTTCTTATACATCCATCCACTATATAAATGTCTCATGATAGTACTGACATAAATATAACCCTCTCTTGTACTGTGCTTCCTAAATGGAATTACAGGTAGTTTACCATAATATCTAAAAGCTACAGTAATTATAACATATGAATATGTAGGTTAAGTTTGTTAAGATAGCACCAGGTTAGGCACAGGGGTAAGACTTGAGCTATAGGTTTGGATTTTATAGACAAAAACCTATGAAGAGGACACTGAAGTCAAGTGATAGTTAGACAATGTGAATGATTTTCAATTTTGGCTGTAGTCGTTTATTTGTGTGAGAGCTGTAACTGAATTCTCCAATGTCCAGATGTCATCTGCTAACTGTAACTGTCAGGACAGATGGTGCTGTTTGCTATATAACACTATTATCAGGTTATATATACCTTACTCAATATGAGTTAGACTGCCATATTTTCTTTAGAAAAATAATTACATTCATATAGAAGATAACCTTTGACTGAGCAATCAATTGCTTTCACATAGAAATCTTTTTTGTGTGCAATTTTTACAAATATACTACAAATAGTATAAGTCATAAATTGTCTGAAGGAATATTTTATTAATCGACTGTAGCTAGAAGTTAATACAGATACATTTTCATAGATTTTGATTATTTCCATTTTTTATCCTTACCAAAAATCTTTAGGTGAAATTATGTTTATATACAATGACAGCAGTGCTTCATCAAAAGATGCCTTCTGTCTGTTCATGACCACTTTACTTCACGATAATTGTCTTCAACAGAAGCACAGCATGAAGTTACTATATCATGCAAAAAGTGATGATAAAATACATCCATAAGAAATAAATGTAAAGTGACTACAACCATCAGCATGAAGTGAACATCCTGTGGCTTCGTGGGCGGCTGCACCACAATTGAAGAGCTATTGATTCCTCTGAAAACGGAAACACTTGTTCATCTGTGACACTCAACAGCCACAAAAAAACAAAAGGTCTTGTTTCATATTTGTTCTGCATCACAGGTATAGAGATGAACTCTACTTTTCACTGAAACAAAAAGATGATGAGAAGACCGCATACTGGAGCTGCTCTACCCAGCCAACAGGGATGGATGATATGTATCTTATTTCTCATGGTCCGATGTGAATCAACGTGAAAAGAAGAACAATTCTCATCCTGTTGAAGAATCTTAACAAGGTATGATTTATTTCTAAGGGCTCTGGAGGAAATTAACAAATGTATGTGCTGAATTTGAAAATGCAGATTCATGTGTTGTCAGCATATAGGGAACACGTGGCTGGAAATGTGCTACAAAGTTAGCAAGGGTTGTGGGGGAACAGAGGTACCTTTATGTTTTTTGTTAGGTTTTAGTTCATAAAGGGTAATTAAAGAGAATCTTTGTAAACGAAAAAACAAAAATGGTCTCTAAACACAAATAAAAAACAATTGTCTGAAATAAACCAGGCAAAGCAAAGGGTTTCATGTAATTATTGAAATAGATAATTTTGATTTGCTTAACATTACTGCACATGCATTGGTATAGTACATAGTATAATGAGTTAATGGTCTGACGACACACAACTCTTGTGACGTATTGTGCATCTGCGCGGAAGAATAAAAACAAATGGCGGCGTACAATGTAAGTTCGATCTTTTCAGGGCTAAAATTAAAACACATGTACAGGTATTTAAAATACCTGTACAATACAAAGTATGCGGATGTTGTTTAAATACTTGTAGACATACTTGTAGACATACTTGCATAAAACTGTTTGGATTTGGAAGTGGGTTGACTTGCTTTGACTGTGCTCGTTTGTTTGATGCATTAGCATTGTTAGCATGTAGCAATGTATGCGACCCAAGCACTAGAGTTTGGTATTGTAACAAACGGGGCCATTTGATGATGATATATTTCATTTCTCGTTAATTTTAAAGGATTTGCCGATCTCGATCGAGTGTGTGGACAATGCTGCTGGATGTCCTGGTGAAGTCATTTATGACGATCAAACATTTCCCATTTCTTCTCATCAGGTGATGAACAAACAGCCGTTTAAAAAGTCACGTACATAAGGAAACAAAAAATCAGAGTTCACGCAATGAATGCATTTTTATGTACAATAGTTAGAATTGTGTTTTCTCTCGTTGCTTGGCCAGGATGCTGCACATGAGACGGCCAGTGGTGATGGACAAGGCCCTGACAGGTTAATGTAACTTATTTTCAGGTGCACAACTCTTTGCATATTCAACATGGGAACTTACTAATTTGCAATTTTACTTTTTCTGTAGTTCTGTGACAGTTTTCCAATTAGACTGTTACGCAGATGAGGACGCCATCGCGGCGGGGCAGGATCCTCCTGAGATCGTCCCTGATTCAGACGCCAGGTAAAAAAGAAGTAAAATTCTAACTGATTACTTTGACAAATCACGTCACAAACAATGTTCACTTGAGGTTGCACACAGCTTTTGTTTCTTTTATTTTACCAAATTGTTTACTCTATTGAATAGATTTACAATTTGTTTAGCATCAGTAAAAGTTTTCATTTGTTGGTTGATGATGAATTTAAATTTGATATTCACACATCTTTACAAATTTTACTGTTTGTCTATGGTAATTCTAATTCCTAATTATCTAAGACTAGGTACTGTACAACTGCTGAACATGATTATTCTATACAATTAAGACACATTGGTATTAAGTCACTATAAACTTTTTTGTTCCATTTTCCACAGTCTTGAGGACGAGGTCGATGAGGACGAATAACTATGGAAAAAAACGACATCAACATCACTGTTGTGTATTTGAATGGACACTATAGCATTAAAGTAATTATTTAAGCCATTAACTTATCAACATATATCAATATTTGCAGTTTAATATGGGCGATATAACAGGTCTAAAAATTACCCTGTAAAACTAAGCTACAACAACAAATACATACTAAAGGAAATGTAATTGTGACCCGGGGTGAAGTTGAACAATCCAGTTTGCGTAGGAATGTTTCCAACTGAGTGAAATGACCCGGATGTATTTAAAAGGATGCAAGGCCATACTTGCACCTGGGCAGACCAACGTAAATATAAAGAAAACAGAACGGCTGTTTTGTTCTAATGAAATGATCCAGAACTGATGTAAATCCTCACGTGACCGTCTAAGCTCCGGATGTCTTCTCTGACCAGTCAGGACTCTCAAGGAACAACAAACACGTTGAACTTGAAATGTTGAACAAGCAATCCACACTTAAATATATTGAAGGGTCAAACGCACCAGAAAACTCTATATTCCCCTACATCATGTCTGAATAGGACTTTGGTCTCTTGCTCATTAAAAAAAAACATTTAAACATTTCGGTCCTGTTTGTTTTTATTTTCAATAATAAGGATTTTGTTGTTATGTCCTGTGAGTAGTTGATGGTTAAATGTATAATCTGGAAACATCTTTTTCTAGGAGCTGTCCTTCTGTTTTGGACAAGAAATGTTTATTTGTAGGCGTACAACAGAGTAATCCCAGATTCATGAAGGAGGCGTGGATTTGTTAGAAAATTTATTACATAGTTGAACACACAGACATTCATGTACCAAAACTGGAACAACAACATCTGATGCAAGTCAAGGCTGTTTTTATATATGGTGGGTTGGGGCCCCCTGCGAGAGAACACTGGTGCCCCCGAGGAGAATAATCTTCATTATGACAATGGACACTATTTTTATCATTATTTAAGCTAAATTTAATCAAACATCATCTGTAAATTAGAAACTTTCACGATAATTAATCCCTGTTATGATTTATTCTGGTTTCTGCTCCTGTGTGATTTCTCGGCAGAGACAGGCTTGTGTACTCTAGCAACAGAGTCTGATATTAATTTAAAAAGATTTCCTCTTCCTCGTTTATCGTGCCCGGACAACACCAAGCTCACATATGCTTAAAAACAGCCCTGAACGCAACAATGTAAAATTACGTTGTCATGTGCACAATGTTCTGCAGCAGTTTGAGCCTCAATTAAAACATTAAAATTATAACATTTACAGGGATTTGGACACAAATCAGGAAGCACAACAAAAGAACATTAGTGCACTTGAACATTTTCACAAAATAAAAATACCTGAAACTGCGGTTGCATAAAGTAAAGCTACATGAATCTTAAAACACAATGTTGTTTATTTCACTTGGTTGAAATTAAAGCCTCATAAAGCGATTTGAGATACACGAGGGCAGATAGCTACAAGCTACAGTGTATAACTGTTTAAAGGAGACATGTTGTCCTTTCCACAGTGTGTAGGTTTTTTTGTGCACGTAAACGGCCTGTGCCCCCCGAACAAAGACAGGTCAAGCATAGTCGTTTCCTACACACAATGGAAACGGTTAACCAATCACAACAGAGTGGGCCATCAGGCCAATCAGAGCAGCCTGGGCTTACTGGGAGGGGGTTCTTAAAGAGACAGGAGTTAAAAGCAAGCATTTCAGACAGAGGCTGAAACGAGGAGCAGCAGCGATGGACAGTTTGAGGAAAGTGATGTGTTTTCAGAACATTCGAGCACGTAAACCTTTTCAAGTAGCAACTCAACTTAGGAGCTAAATATGTCTCCTTTAAATACATTATCTCCTTTAAAAAGAAGCTCTGCACACAAACATACCACTGTAAAAAACACTGGAAACATAGGAATGCAATTCACAAATAAGACAAAACAACACTATTACCCTTGCTTACAGCATTAACCTTAACAAAAATATACATTCAAACCTCCCAACAAGGAAAAACACGCCAGCATCAAGCGCTTGGTCCATTGTGAGACAAACACTCGTACAAGAACACACGAATAAAAAGAATAAAATCTGTGGCAGCTGTGATTGGCTGATGCGCTGTCTTACGTTTGACCTTTCGGGTTCAGCGGTGATCATTTAACGGGACATCAGGTGGCGTCGTCCCTGACTGCGTCTGGTGTGGTGAGGGACCTGGAACAGAAGTGTCAGGTTAGCAGCCGTTAAAACTCACAAGCCCGATGTTTGCCACAACATTTTTAAAGTTCCTTGTGATAAAGAACCTATATGGACCATAAACTGTAAATAAAGATGAACGACACGTGTCCCATATGTCCAGATATCTAGAAATTAAGCCCAAATATCCGGAATATGAACCATCCTGTGCTGTTGTGGATTGGAGCTAGAGTCTGTGTTTCAGTGATCGGGGATGGAGCCAGACTAACGACTGTGCCGATACGCGTTCTCGACTAATTACAAGCCAGTCTCAGCTGTCAATCATGATGTGTCACTCCACTTTAGCATCAATCAAACATTAATGGGATACAACTATCTAAAATGACATAAACCTGATACAAACAAAGGTGTGTGTGGGAGCATGGGGGTGTGTCTGTGGACGACAAACCTTAGGTGTTTCCGGGCTGCCGAAAGGTGAGAGTTCGAGGGAATTCTCTTTGTCGGACGAGTTGTTATGGCGATACAGGGCGAACTTTCTCTTTAGCGCTTCTGCGATAAGAGCTGCTGGGTCACTGAGCAGTGCCCCCCCTCCCTTACTGCCTCTCCTTCTGACTGGTGTGCCCCCTGGTGACCTGGAGGGAAATGAAGAAAAAGGACAAAAATTATACCAGTCACCAAATTAAATTATTAAAGGAAGGTACTGTGCAATTCAATGCCTAATGTGACTGTATACATTCTGCTCAGTGTATATATTTCTATATTTACTTGTGTTTATATTGCATGTTTAATTATTTATTAGTTTTATTGATGCTTAATTTTTTATGTCCTCTTTGCTGCTGCGACAAAGCAAATTTCCCCATTGTGGGACCAGTAAAGGATCATCTTGTTTTATCTTATCTCGATGTTCCTGATATATCATGTTAACAAGAGCACGAGTTCACTTTGACCTCGACCTTCGACCACCAAAATGTATTTATCTTTGAGTCCAATTGAAGATTTTTTGACCAAATTTGAAGAAATTCCCTCATTCTTGAGATATCATGTTCGCAAGATTGGGACGGATGGACGGAAAACCAGATCACAAAATAATATAACATAATAAAATCACTGACACGCCTACATATTCTGTTCAAGCTGACGCTTACCTCTCCACCATGCGCAATGTCACTTGGCTTATGTCCTTGAGAACATCCAGCATGGAGGGGATCCCTTTAACTTCCACCCCCCTGCCGGGGTCTTTATCGTTATTCCTTCGTTGGCGGATCAGGTCTACCATAGACAAGGTCTCAGTGGAGGTGCCAGGGCAGGGAGGGGGGGGAGGAGGAGGCGGCGGAGGTGGTGGTGGAGGAGCAGCAGTGCGAGGTGTGGAGGTAAGAGGTGGCCGAGCACACATCAGAGGTGTACCCGGGGCGTTCTGGCACTCGGTCAGACCTAAAACATGTTGAGAGGTTGAAAACCAAATTGCACATGCTTGACGTACTGAGAATAATTGTGATGAGTTGCGGTACAAGGATCAAAGACTGAGCACCTGAGGCTGGAGCGGCGGTAACAATCATGGCTATCTGAGCTCGTAGCTGAAGCAGCTCGCTCTCCAGTGCTGTGATCTTCTTCAGGGCCACTGGATCAGTGCTCTGACTCACAGCTCTGCCTCCTCTCAGGGTTTGCCTTGTGGCCGGTCCCGGGTATCTCACCCTATCTCGATTTACAGTGCTTCGCTTCTGCGGAGGTAAATGGTTCCTGCACATGGACATTTCACCTCTTTATACTTGCTGAGCAAATTCTTTTGTGTACACTCAGAAAATACAGTTTTTCTCTGAAGTACACAGACACTCAATTAATCGTGCAGGGGAAAAAAACTCTGCATACTAATCTAAATGAATCATAAATAAACACTGAAGCTAGTATTTGCAGCATATTAAAGAGATACTGCATCTTAAAAGTGTTTTTTGATCTGTAAACTAAATTATATGACTGTTCTTTAATGAAACACTTAATTGCTGGTTTTAATATATTATTTTATACCAAATCTTGAAAAACAATATGTACATTTATGGGTTGAAGATGGCTCAAAACGCCACCCAGTGTTTAAAACCATCTTGGACCTTGCAAGGCCAATGCTAACACAGATACCCCTTTTCTCCTTATGAATGTAACATGTGATCGAGGGGCAGGAGCGTGAAAGGAAAAACAATCCATGTCTGTTTATGTGTTTACCTGGTCTTGGAAAAACTTTCCCCTTCGTCCTCAAACACCCACATGACGTCAGCGAATGAGGGGATGGCAGGCGTTTCCACGGTGACGTCACCATATCCATTGGGCTTATAGGTGAGCAAAGGGACCTGAGGCAAAACATGGACGTTACACACTAAGATGCTGACAGCGCCAAACAATTATAGATATTCACACAAGTTATGAACAAGGCACATAGCTCCACAGCTGCTTAGTAGAAGTGAAAAAGGTAAAGTAGGTAATTTTATATTATAGTTTTATTGGTTTTATTACATCACCCAGTTAGAAAGTTGTACAGTACCTGAAAGTGAACACGTGGTGTTGGTGTCAGTGGGAGATTTGTCCCAATCATCCGCACAATGCTGCGATACTGACCGCAATGCTGACTGTCCCACACTGGGACCAGCTACAGACCAGACGACAAAAGACACAGCAATAAATGGATTAAAATACAAAAAAACACCACTTTTAGTGAGTAAATTCTACAGATTTTTCTTGGCCACAAAAAAAACGATCCCAGCGATGCACAGTGGCAGCACTCACCATGTCTGGTTCCACGCCAAAGTACTCCAGCACGATGCGCAGCATATCCAGAATATCCTCCACTAAAGACATTGGAAGGACTTTTCCCTGCACAGGCTGACAACTGCAGAGCTCCTCTTTCTGCTGACGGACTTGGTGAGAGGCCAACACAGGGAGGATGTCACTGAGTCACATACTTGGCACCTGGAACACAAGATGCAACACAATTAACTATAGAAGAGAACAAAGGAAAGGTGGACCTCAACTTTAAGAGTAATCAAATAATTGAAATGTTGTTATGGACATCCACATTAGGACAATTTCTCAATCAGCCTCATGCCACCTTTACACTATTGCAAGAAATTCGATCTCAGCAAGACTTCGACTGATTAAGAGTGTGTGGGTTAAAGGGGACATAGCATGCCCATTTTACCACAAGTTGATATGGTTCCTTGGGGTCTTAATGAAATGTCTGTAACATACTTTGGTCAAAATACCACAAGGATCATATAAAACAGCACCCTTTTTACCCTGTCTAAAACAGCCCTCCACAGAGTGACCTGTTTTGAGTGCCTGTTCCTTTAAATGCTAATGAGCCAGCTCCCCCCTCCCCCCTCTCCCCCCATGATTTTAAACGATATAAATTACATATTTTATATGATATAAATTATCAAATATGCATCCCATACTTTGTATTCCCCTTGTTGTCCTGGAGTTTTAATTTTCCCAATCACATAATTAAATGTCCCCCTCTGCCCATCCACTACAAGCACACAAGCAGACAGACAGAGAGAGAAAGAGAGGTGGGGGGGGCTATGAAGACCATCATTTACCCCCGAACCCCGACATTCAACGGGTACAACAACAAGCGGAGAAAGCAGAATCGCGGGCTGACCTTATATATACAGTCTATGGGGCTGACCAGCGGAGAAATGCACGTCCCGTGTGAACAGCCAGGCGGCTGCGTGCTGGAGAACGGCGCTGCGCTGCCTCGCAGCGGCGCTTCCGCGCCCGGTGTACCCCGGCGTAACTACTGTAACCCGGCGTAACTACTGTAACCCGGCGTACAGTAGAGCTGAACACTGCGGAAGTCTTCCACACAGTGTGGAAGACCGCTGCGAGGCAGCGCAGCGCCGTTCTCCAGCACGCAGCCGCCTGGCTGTTCACACGGGACGAGCATTTCTCCGCGCTGGTCAGCCCCATAGACTGTATATATAAGGTCAGCCCGCGATTCTGCTTTCTCCGCTTGTTGTTGTACCCGTTGAATGTCGGGGTTCGGGGGTTACAGTAGCGCTGAACACTGCGGAAGTCTTCCACACTGCTGGCTGTGTGGCGCTGACACAAATTCCAGCTCACGCACGGGAGAGCGAGCGGTCGCGTCCGAGCAGCTGCTGCAGCCTCCCAGTCCCAACGATCCAGACAAATGCCACATGCGAGTGAATCGCGGGCTGACCAGCGGAGAAATGCTCGTCCCGTGTGAACAGCCCGGCTGCGTGCTTGGGAACGGCGCTGCGCTGCCTCGCTGCCTCCGGTGTAAACCCGGCGTAGCGAGTGTGGGGGGACGGGGGATGGGGGGACGGGGGGGGCAAGACCATGTAGGGAGACTTCCAGTTCCTTGTTACGACACAAAACCCAGGAAGCGCAATCGAGTCGCTCAAGCATGACGTTTCTGACTTAGAGGAACTATAACAAAACGCGCGAGTGTTTTTTCCCCTGAGTTTTGGGGTTGGTAGACATGCCAGATACCCACATTAACCTGTAGAAGCACTAACAAAGTGGAATTTGCATGCTATGTCCCCTTTAAAATTTCAAAGGGCCACATTTGTGCCAGTGCATGATGGCTGTTTGTGGAGCCCCTTCCTCACTGATACTGCATTAGACACTGCAGTTTACAGTTTTCTTCTTCTTCTTCAGCGACTCAGTCTCTCTGGCTGCAGGAGAGAGGAGGCCCGTGGGGAGGGAGAGCAAACGACCCGACTCAGACACCAATGGTGTTGAGAGTGCGGGTGCAGGCACAGAGAGATCGTAGCTGCAGTGTGAGGGGGGGGGGGGGGGGTGCTGCTATGCTGTGTGTTTATTGTACACAATGTGGCAGGCAACTCTGAAACTGTGACCAGGTACCACAAAAAGAAATCACCCTCACATTTTCCCAGAGCTCAAGGTAACATTATAAAAGATTTTCAGTGGATATTACTTTTTCCTCTTTGTAATCTAAAATCCCCAGATACTAGATTTACTTGAAATTTAAGACAATTGCATTTTTACTTGAAATGGACTCAAACCAGTCAGTACACCCTGATGAAGACATAAGCCTATGACGCGTTGGTGTATTGCAATGCTTCAAGCCCATTGAAATAAAGGCCTTTTACATTTTTCAAACCACTTTGAGTGCCTGAAGTTTTCCTCCTCCTTCCACCTCTCTCTCTCTGCTGCACTAATATATAATTGTTTATTATTTCACAGTACACACACACACACACACACACACACACACACACACACACACACGTCTCCCTCTGTACCTCTGGATGCTGACTCGGCTGAGAAATCACATTGGATCAGCACAATAGATGGTACACAGACACACTCACACTCTCTCTCACACAGAAACAATAATGGAACCCCCCCCCCCCCCTCGGTTCAACACAATGCAGGCAACACTCCGCAGAGGAAACACGCCGCAGCAGAACATGCGGGACGAGCAGAAACACACGTGCACTCACCGTGAACTTGTTTCCTTATTGAAAACCAATCAATACACTGATCAGAATCTCTCTTCATACAGATCAGCACACACTCGAACCTGCAGATAAACACCAACACACTGCCAACAGCCTCGCAGCTCACGCGCTCAACAGCCAGGACTTCTGCAAAGTCAAATAAAGCAGAAGCAGCAAAGCCTTCTCTGATTGGCTGGCGATACCGAATCAGCAGCAGAAGCCAATAGGAGCGCGCGACCGTGCAGCGTCGCCAACGGCCGGTCGACCAATCGCGTGTCGCGTAAACTCCAGACCCAAATTTGTACTTTTGTCCCACGAGCGGTTCCTTGTTGTGAGTAAGTAAAACCAGTTCCGTCGCTTTTATGACACTTATTACTTTTATATGTGTGTTTATGATTTTATTTAAAGTAATTTATTAGTTTAAAGTCCAAACAATGCGCCGGAAATCAATTTTTCCTAGCGTGGAAAAAGTACCTCGCTCCCCTTAGCTAGCCACAACGCTAGCATTAGCAAACAGGCTAACTCCAAGCTAACTTTGACAAATGAGCTCCTCCCCACTAAACTACCGCGTCCCCTGGATTTAAGTCCAACTTTTTGGTTCCCTGTTGATAAAGTGTCTCGTGTGAATGTCGCCTCCGCCCTCAGGTCCGGTTCGGTCATCAGACATGATGGACGCTCTGTCAGTGGTGAGTCAGCTCCGGGACCTAGCCTCGGAGCCGCAGAACCGGGAGGTGATCGTCCAGGACCAGGGCTGTCTCCCCGGGCTGGTTCTCTTCCTCGACCACCAGAGCCCCGAGGTTCTGCTCGCTACTCTGCAGGTGAGCGGGAGAATCTGATCAGTGTGTTTACAAACGTCAAAGGATCAGACGGTGGATGATAATAGAAGAATGACTGATCTGTCATTCATTAGTCTTTACTGTCATTATTCAGTTGAATGCACCTCATCTCAGATATTTTACACAATCCTCCAGGGATGATAATGTCGATAAACTTGCAAGTAAATAAATGGCAGGCTAATATTCCCTGCTTTACTGAAACACCATACAAAAACAATGACATAAAACAAAGATGGAGGAAAAATAAAAGATGTGATTTATTATTTGAATACAGGCATTGTTTTCATGTCAGGGGAAATTATCTTTGGCACAATTGTTACACCATTTCTGCCGTAATTGGAGAAGATGTCCAGAAACACTGGTGTCATTCTTTGTAAGCTCTGAATTGGGAAGATATTGGTGAGTTTGTAAGTCAGGACTTTTTACTTACTTGGTCAAAACAGATTTAACTGCTAAATGTACTTAATCCATGTTCCATCTTTACATTTTCAGACCCTGCGTTACTTGGCTGATTTGCCTCCCAACATCCCCACCATGAAGAATGAGCTGGGTATGATGGTGAGCTTGGAGAATCTCATGGAAAGGTGAGAGGATCATGTTTTTCATACCCTCTCCTGAATATTTTTGATATTTCATTTTACTGTACAGAATTAATGTTTTATTTTAACTTTGTGATTATACATTTGTTGTCATGTCTTACATGATCATTTATGCTTCTCAACACAGGGAGGCTCTGTCTGTTGACATCACAGCCTTGGCCCAGGAGGTGTACAACATCCTGCGCACACCTGCTAATCCTCCACCCAGGACACCTGAGAGGGAGAAGAGAACGAAATCCCAGTTCTTCATCAACTCCTCCAACAAGAAGGCCAAGTCTGTCACTCTGCACATTCAGGGACTGGACAGCACTGTGAGTAGACTGGATGACAGTCACACTGTTGCTTTTAGGTCCAGACTAACCCTTACTAAAGACTTCTCCCTCTGTTACCTAGGACCAGCGGGGCTTGTGTGAACAGGCTCTTCTGAAGGTCAGAGGAGTGATCAGCTTCACGTTCCAGATGGCCTCCAAGAGGTGCACTGTCCGTATCCGCTCCGACCTGTCTACTGAGGTAACACACATTTACTGTCAGTATTTACTTTGGAAACTATCCCCTTTAAAAATATATTTAAGTATTTGGTACAAGATCAGGCAGAAGAGAATGGTGCATCTTGTTTGATGGTCCTGTTGCACTACTGTCTTGTATAGTTTCACTCTATTTGCACATAGTATGTTAATTTGTTAGCTTACTTTGTAGTGTGTTATTACTGTATATCTATCTTTGCAAGTACTGAGCACAATTAACACCGTAGTCAAATTCCTAGTATGTGCAAATACATGGGAAAACAAGTTGATTCAGATTATTCCAATAATCTCTGACACTACCTTCCCTGATCTCACTTCATTTACAGAGTCTGGCCTCAGCCATCGCTGCCACAAAGGTTCTGTCAGCCCAACAAGTGGTGAAGAATGAAGCTGGAGAAGAGGTGGGTACATATTTTTAAGAATCCGTTGGAAAATTTCTATTGTGGTGTAAAGTTCACATTTAACTTTTAAAACATACATTTTCTCTCCTTTTTACTAATGCTTTATTCAGGTTTTGATTCCTCTGAACTCCTCTGGAGTGAAGGTCGAGCAAAACTCGGCAATACCAGATTACCTCCCGGAGGAGGAGGAGAGCCCAGAGAGGGAAGTCGACCGAGCAATCTCCCGCACCACGGCGAAGGAAGACTCCAACGGGAGCTGGCTCAACGCTGCTGCCGGCTTCCTCACAAAAACCTTCTACTGGTGAAACTCAAGAGTTTGTCATAGAGTTGAGCTAAAAGACTGCCCCCTGCTGCTGTGTATGTTACATGAGTGGACATAAATGGATGTGAGCACGCCACAGGACTGCATTCTGACTGTTTGCACAGTCAGAACTTCGAATTGCCATCGATCCCTGTGACTAATTTAAAATATCAACTTGCTCCAAAGCACTTCAGATTTTAGGATCTAGAACTGTTCTGCTTTGAATTGAATGGAGACCCTCACACTTTCTCAGGACTTCAATGCTGTTTTCTATCCACTTGTCATTGTGTAAATATTTTCCTAATTTTTCCATGTTTACTTCAAACTTTCCCAGTTTCTCATTGTGTTGAAAAAAGTTTAACAAATCTTTGATTTGTCTGTAATAGTTGGAAAAGTAAATACTAAATATTACTGTGTTTTCATTTCTCTGCTGTTCTGCATTCGCTTGAAAAAAACAAATAATTGTAAGAGCACATCAGTGAATAGGTAATCAATTCAAAAAGTTTTATTTTCCTGCCACAGCTGAACAGTTGTACAAAGATTTCAGTTTTACAGTGGTTCAAAGATCTTATCCCACAGCCCTGTCTCCTCTGAAGTAAAGGACTTGTTAGTTTCCAAAACCTCATGGTCCGTCTTAGTAAAATAGATCAACTTTTTATACACAATTTATATGATATATATGTATAATATACTTAAGAGGAGATGTTGCTCGTGTTAAAGCAGTTTCTTTGCAAGTCAAGTCAAGTTTCTATGGCGATAACAACATGCTATGTACCACAGGCTGAAACCATAACGTCAGCCAAGATGTGGATAATCTCTTAAATTTCCTTCCAGTTTGGTCGTACTGCAAGATTTAGAACAGCGGGAATGAAGTGCAAAGGTTTGAGAACCAAAAACAAGTTTTATGAAAAAGATGGAAACAAAGATCACATTAGTGAACAGCGTTTTACTTGAACCCCCCCCCCCCCCTCTCTTTAATCATTCCTCAGTAAAAAGCTGTATTAAAGACCCAGTTATTTGACATTACAGCTCTGACATACCATTTCATCATGATCTCTAAGACTTCAACATAAATCAAGAAGAGGAAGCTACTGGAGAGTTTGTGGGCAGAATGTCAAAAGCTTAAACCGGGAATGCATATTTAGAATTTCCGTTCCAAGTATAGATAAGACCCCTCATTCTTCCTATAATGCGGTAAGGCAAAGGAACGTCAAGAATTAGCAGCATTTTGTCATTAAAAAAAAAAAAAGATCAAATTAATGAGATTATTTCAAAATTAACATCAGAAGTAAATTAGTTTCCTCGCTCGTTCAGAATAAAGGGCGAACTCGGAAACAAGATTGCTGAGCTACCGCGTGCTCCTTGGACGCTGCTCACCTGCCTCGGTCGGACTGCGACAAGACGGAGGATTCCGCTTTGACGGGGTAAACGCGTGAAAAGCAAAAAGGGGCAGGACTTGACGTCAGAGCAGATTTCTTTTTCTCTCAATTTGAACAGAAAGCAAAGATAGGAGAAGGAAACGAAGAATCACATTTTTATCTGTACAGCAATTAAATCTAAACAAAAGAAATCTGTAGTTTACACATTAATCCTCAGTGTTTTCATAATTTAACTTAAACTCCATGATACTCCAACGCTGCCCCAATAATAACCTCTAATTTTAAACACTATAGACACAGCAAAATATATTTTACATGACACCAACCTTTACTGTCGTCTTAATGCAACATCATGCACTGATGTCATCCCAGCTCTTGCTCTGATCCTGCTGTGTGAGGTCCAGATATAACGTCACTGTGCTGATTCAGTCAATCTGATTACAGTATGTTCTACACAAACAACTTCAAGTATCACGACTGATCTCATTTATATCACTATAAGTTTCTCTCTCTCACACACACACACACACACTCAGATGAAACGCTCAATGCCCTCCATCGCTTCAGGGCACTCGGGTAGTTGGGGCTATACACAGAACAAACATTATGGCCGAGTCTAAACGTGGTCAGAGAAAGAAAGACAATCTGTTCCCCCAGAGAGTCTTGTCGAGGGAAAAGTGAACTTTTCTCTGGAGATGCTTTTATTTTTATTTTTTAGGGGAGATCTTTGGGAGACGCCATCTTTGGGATGCGTGCTCTGCTGTAGCGGGCCGGGCTGAGAGAGTCAAACCTCCAGGTGCTGCGAGTGCTTCCTTTGGATTCAGTCCGGCAGCTCTGTTGTTTCTCCAACTCTCACTCTGACCTCCTCCCTGCCTGTCTCTCTCTGGGTGCGGAATCATCTCGGCCTCACCGGGGGAATCAGGCAACATCTGAAAACCAAAGAAACGGGGAAAAACACATCAGCTGCTGTGTGTTGGGTCACTCATGAAAACTTCAAATTCAAAAGTGTCCAAACTAATCTACATTACGAAACAGACAGAAAGCTAGTTAGTGAGGCACTAGCTTTCTGTCTGTTTCGTAATGTCGATTTCTTTTAGCTAAAATTTGAAGAGATACGTCCTTCTTAACATTTTACTGTCACTTCCCACATACTTCAAGGGTTTGTTTACGATGGCATTGTTGTTACGCATCATGCCATCATCCACTAGAGGGCAGCATAGAATCGAGTTTCAGACAACAGGAGATTGTGATTTGATAAAGTCGCTCTTGAGGAAGAGGCCGAGGGAAGTAACACCATAGAGACGCCTGAGTCTCTCCTAGAAAAGTGAAATCTCTTCCTTGTGTCTAATTTGTCTCGCTTGAGCTATTCGCTACAGTGCCCCCCCCCCACGATTTCCTGTGGGTACAGCTCTTCGTCTGTTTCATCCGTTTCCGTAAGCTTTCAGAAAACAAAATGAACGTAGAGTACGGACACAAGGCTCCATACGTTTAAGAATCTAAAGTTGAGCAAAAATTTGCCTTTATAGTTTTAACAGGATGAGCAGCAGCTCTGCAACTATTCTCAGGTGCTGGATCAACACCAACACTAAGCAGCAAGTTTCAACGTTATCACAGCGAGAGTGGACAACAGTGACCCGACAAACAGATGGGAGACAAAGAAAAGGACCAGAAAGCAAAGCAGAAAGAGGATGTTTGTTGACCTGGTCCCTGCTGGGCTGATATTTCCTCTATTCCACTCAGAGGCTTTAGGAGACCGTTCTCCCTGAAGGCTATGACAGGAACTCTCTCCTCCAGCTGCTGCTGCTGCTCCTCTCCCTCAGGAGGAGACAACCTGGAATGTGAAGGCAGTACGATCACCTCCTCGAAATCTCCGTTCTCCCTGAGAAACAGAAACAGGGATGAAACAGAAATAAAATAGTGCACTTGTTTTTAAAGTTATTTGGCTTTATTTTTGACAGAAATAGAATAGAGTAGAGACTCGTAGCCGGCCTGGGATGAAATCCTGCTGCTCCATATTAATCATAGATAACAGTAATGTGACAAATGATATTATTATTAATTATATTTGTCGTGTTGCTGGCGTACAACCTGTGGTCAGGATGGCTCAGTGCTTCGGTGCTGGGGCTTGGGTTGGGCTCAGTTTGTTGACCGTTGCTGTTGTGTGTCGATGTTGTCATCACTGCTGACGGAGCAGGAGAGGCTGATGATGAGAGACACAGCAGTCAGAAACACCATCATGGCAACAACTACAGATGTTACTCCAGCGTAGATGGAACTATTTATTAAAAAAAATTCTAAATTATAAAAATAAATATGCAAAGGTTTGATTATGGAAAAATCTGTTTTCACTGACCTGCACTGTCTCCATTCCTGCTCGGAATAACTTTCTAGAGGTGGGACGTGAGAAAAAGAGAATGGACACTCAACAACAACAAAGATTCTCCACAGTTTGTGAGATGCCACATTTCTTCAAACCTTTACCTTCTCTGGTGCATCTGAACGTCTCGTTCTCTTCATAATCTCCTCCAGGCGCTGGGGATGAGAACAACAAAGATCTTTTACATTGTACACAAGGATTATTATGAAAACTGTGTGTGTGTGTGTGTGAGAACCTGCATCACCTTTTTTCTCTCCAGGCGTTCGGCCTCCTCTTTCTGAAAGTGTTTCTCTCTCTCCTGCCTCACTCGCTCTGCCTCCTCTCTCTGTCGAGACTCCTCTTCCTCTTTCTAACACCCACAAACCAACACAAAAAACATGTTGTAGGATCAACAGATTTCTTGGGGGTGTCGTAACTTCACTTGTACCTTTTCTCTGACCTGTATCTGGAGTTTCTCTGCATCTTCTCTCTCTTTCTCAAGCCTCTCTTCATCTGCCTTCTTCTCTTCCTCCTCCTTCATTCTCCTCTCCTCCGCCTGCCGCTGAGACTCCTTTACTCGCTCCTCCGCTTTTCGGCGAGCCATCTCCTCCTTTGCTAACCTGTAACAGAAATGATTCAAAGTCAAGGATGCACATACACACAGCTTCAGTATCCTCCACTGGCTACAGATCATAGACATACTGTACCTGGCTTGCTCCTCCTGTAGCTTGCGCTGCTCTTCGTCTCTCTCCCTCTGCTCGCGGGCCAGCCGCCGGTTCTCAGCCAGGATACGACTGGCCTCCTCTGGATCTGTGGTGCCTGCTGACAGTCTTTGTCCTGGAGGACTGGTTATGCTCTCTGGAAGACATAAATTAAGATTTGATCAGTGTGTATTTCAAAACGTTAACCATCCATGCTGCATGATAATGAGGATGTGAAAGTGGCTGAAGAGTAGCGACGGACCGCTGGAAACTGTTGGTGCCGTTGGCGTCTGCTCATTCGAGGTCCTGTTCTGACCCAGCGGCTGAGGTCGCGGCTGAGGAGGGCTGAGGACCTGTTCCTGCTCCTCTTCTTGGGGTTGGGCTCTTTTTGGTGTCGGGGAGTGGGGTCTCTCGTGTGAGATTCTGAAAGGCCGAAGGTTACCGGGGTCTTCTGCCCCCGGGGACTTAAGCAGCTTGGGGGTCGGAGGACGCCCTGGTGTCTTCTGTGGAGGCCTGTGCAGGAAGAAAAGCTGCAATTGTCTACACACTGATAACCATGGGTGAACATTGGACATTAGTCAGAGAATCCCCAATTTTCACATACTGCCAGCCATCCTGTGTTGAGCCCGATCAAGGAGTTACACCTTCTTCCTGCTCTAAATAAGCTGGAACTACGATCTGTCACAAAACTGATTATGGTCCTTGTGCTGTAAGCCGTTATAAAAACAGTTCTCCTACCTGCCAGGAGAAGGTGCTGTCGTTTTACTGATCTTTTTGCCCGTAGAAGAGGAGCGTTTGCTGGGGGGGACAATCACAATGGGGACCAGTGGGAGTGACAGGTTGCTCCAGGACTTCCTGACGTGGTCACAGTGCTTTCGCTGCTGGTGCACAAGATGAAGAGGAAACAAATCATTATTTATTTTCACTCAATCAGGAGCCTGGTAAGCCACGACCATAACGTCACTGAAATAGCACATAAAGGAAATGTCATTAGCAACACACACTCAAAGTAAATCAGGTGGTACAGACGGTGCTGAGACCCAGGTGCCCCAGTGACAGCAGCAGAAGATGATTAGTTAAAGGATTAGACTCAGAAAACCTTCCTTCAGCCGTGCATCACCGAGCCTGAGCCCAGAAAAATCTCTTACATCCATTAAAAATCAACTAATTCAGATGGTGGATCATCATCAGGTTGTTATCTCCATTTTTCAATTTTTTATGATGGAAGTCTGACGTAAAGGGAACCAAACATTAGCACTGTGTGGACATCAACAGTCGTATAAAGATAAAAATCATTACACGACAAACATACAGCTTCATATGACTGGATTGTGTCTGGTGTGTCTGTGGGTCAGTGTGTGGGATAGTGCAGAAGATGCCCTCCTTCTAAGACCTTAATGGCATAAGCTGTGAGACAGCAGCAGACAGATGGACCGTGGATGCAGTGGCGTTTATCTAAGCGTGTGTCTGTGTACGTGCACGAGTGTGCGTTCAACAGATACTCTGATATATTGTGTCTGACTGATCTGGAACAGCATCATAAAATAAAGATGTGGAGAAAAATGTAGTGCATGACTTCTGTGCTTGAGCACAATATAAAAAAAAAAAAAGGTAACAGGAATATATATAAATATTTAATAGCAGCAATGAAGAAAAGAAAAGTTGAATGATCACAAAAACATCTAATTTAGGCACCAAACATATCAATTGTAACATCAATCACACAGTTTCATGAATTTATTCTTGTATTTAACATTGCTGTTGATATAGTGTTTCAATATATTGTAGTTCGTGTCTTGTATGTACATATAAATGAAAGGGATTTTTACTTCCGGAACCAGGCTGTTGAGCTCTATTTGTGCAGGTTAATGACATGACCTACCTGTGTGGTTCCGGTCGTCCTCCGGCGTGGGGTGGTGGAGGAGGACGAGGCCGTCTCCCTGCTGAGGCTCCTCTCCTGGCTGCGGCAGTGAGGCAGCGGCTGCGCCTGCAGGGCCTTGAAGGACATGGAGCCCATGGGCTGGCAAGACACTGAGCGAGGACACACAGGCATGGCTATGGTGATGTACGGGGTGGGAGTTTGGGGTTTTGAGGACAGTAATGGATCGGGATGGTGCGAGGAGTCGTGAAACATCGGACAGGGTTTGATAAATGGCAGTAAAATAGCAGGAAGGAGAGGAAGGAGGGAGAAGGATGTCGGATGAATGAATAGAGAGAAGCAGAGGAGGTGTTGGGAAGACGAGCGCAGGTGTGAGAGGAATGAAGAAGTGGTGGAGGAAACAGAAGAAGAGAAAGAAGACGTCAGTGCTCCCGACTGGAAGAACAGGCTTTAAGATAAGGATTTATAAGGGCTGAAAAATCTGATTAGACATTGAGACATAGAAATGCAACAACTTGTAAAGCAGAATAAGTTTTTTTATGTTGCACATTTCCTGCTGTGAGACATCGACTTTGTTAATAGTATCTTTTTCAGACTGAATCACATTAAACTCAACACCACACACAGAACTGAGCAAACAGCCAAACACATGCAGCAGGTGCACCTTCACACACTGCGGACAATACAGACTGTTTAAATGTGTGCAGTAGAGAGGGGGAAAAAAAGATAAGAGTGTGATTGTGTTGCCTGTGGGTCAGTGGGAGTGACGTCGCGGAGTATGTCAGCGTGAGAGGCAGAAATAAGAGTTCAACCAGAACACACAGGGTGCATGTGCAGAGCATGACGGCTGCGTCTGTTGTCACACACAGAGCGTTCCTGCTCCTTGAAACAGGTACAGGATGTGATTCAAATAATTATGTTTGTGTCATATTCGATATTGAAACTGAGGTGATTGATCACTTTCACATTTTGCAATGAACTGTGTGCGGCACACAGAGAAAATAGTCGAGACTCTCGAGAAGATCAGCATGGCTTACAGCTTCTACAGCAGCGTGGGTGCTCTGACCTAATAACACGGGCGCCGAAATGAAAACCAAGACGTCCCGCGATGTACACGTGTCGCACATCCAGTAACGCCTGGGTGTCAGCCCAAGTCAAACCTAAACCTAACCCTAAAACCAAGTTTGAACTCTCAAATAGAACTTTGAAGATGTGCCATCCAAAATGTCCCCACAGTGACACACACGGGAAATAAAGATTGCTATCAAGAGTGGAATACCTCCTAAATAGCTTATTTGATTACTTACCCCTACGTGCGTGTGTGTGTGTGTGTGTGAGCTTTGAGTGCCTGACACAGGCTGGTGAAGAAAGTTTCAGACGGTATAATGCTTTAAGACCCTCCAAATCTGATTAAACAGCCTAAATACTTTGGGCAGAGCTTTAAAGTGTTGTGTGTGTTCATGAACGTCCTCCGCTCACGACATGAGCCAGGAGGAGGGGTGTTTTGTGAGGGATGCGTATGTGTGTGTGTGTGTTACCTGCTTGATCTCCAGACAGACTCATGGCACTGCGACTGCGGGCCAGGTAGGAGTGTGTCGGCTGCTGCAGGCGGTTGACCACATTGCTTTCCCATGGCGTCAATGGAAGACGGCGGAGGCCTGAACACACACACACACACGTAATGTTTGAGGTTTGACGACAACTAAAGCTATTAACTGCCCACTGATTACCCTGAGAAATCAGTCACGGCAGATTATAAATGATGAGTTATTACTGTAGCTGCAGCGTCTTCCCTCGCATTGCACAGCAGTGAAGGCAAGCGCTTAAATGAAGTCGTAACCATGCACAACAGGCTGTTATGTTACACCTACACCTGCATGCACCACATTGTGAATTAGGAGCGGAAGCTAAGAGCCTGAAGTGGAGCCCCAACCAAGAGCAAACACAAAGGAGAGCATTCAAAATAAACAGGACAAGCTGCATCTGCATTTTCACTGCAAATGAATCTGGCAAATGATTCGAAAAGCACTGAAAGCTTTGATGCAAATAACTTATATTTGGCCATGCAGAGTGCTTGGTATCTGGGTGGGAAGGATGCAAAAATGAATTTAACCAGATTTTCCACTTAAAAGAGACAAAGGAGAGTTTATCAGGCAAAACATAGAGCATTGCTGGCGCTGATAATGAAGCAGAGATCAAGGTTGCAGGTTTCACAATGAGCAAAGATACAACTGGGCTGGAAACTGGGCAAAGGAATTTGATTTTGGTCCTTCATATGTGGCCCAGGACACATTTGTGTTCACACAGCGAAAAGAATGTGGCCACATGCGTCCCCGACCACCTCCCAATGTGTTTTTTGTGATCGGAACTTAACACTGACCACTTGTGATCTGATCACTCAAGACGTATGTTAATACCAGGTCTGAATGGGGTCTACCATGCACCACCCAGTAACTGAGCGAGTTTCCCCCAGTGTCTGTCTGAGTGTGCCTCTGAGGTGTCTTTATCTACACGTCCCTGGAAATGTGGGTGCCGATCTTTTCAGCTGGGATGAAAATCGTTCCCACAAAAACAAAAAGATTATCCAACAGAGGATTAGAGAAAGGGGGTCACGCTAGAGGGGGGAGAATTCTTGATCCCTCTGATGAAACACACAAGTGCAAACACATACACATACAGTACATTCTGCTAGCCGAGTTTGGACATTAAATATAATCTCAGATCACATCCTTCTGTAAGAGCAGGACGTCGAAATTCAAGGTTATTCAGACAAAACGTTATCCATTAAATGGCGCAGAACATTTCATTATCATCCATGTTTTCTTGATTTCACTCAGAGATTAGGCAGAGGACTTATTGTTTATTTATTTTTGGAATTCCTTGTGTTTCCAGCCCATGATCTTTTTGCTTTGTGACATAGTCCGATGCGTCTTAAATGAGGGACCGCGTTGCAAATAATTTCCCAGAAAACACCTGTGTCTCTGTGCGGGTTGGTCTTTCCTTGATGGAGGCGGAGTTTGGAGTGAGCTTTGTTAATGACAGGGGAGGAGGCTGTTCTCATCTGTAAACCTGTCAGCAACATACGAACATCAAAGGATACATGACAAACTGTTTGAATATCACTTCTAATGCATACATACTTAAGAGACAGACATTTTTAAATTAATGTTTAATATGAAGCTACAGTTGATTATCTGATGACCAGAGTTAAGATTTTGCTTGACTCTGTCCAATAGTAACAAATCCCACCTACCAGTACCTCTAAAGTTCAATTATTAACATGTTATATTTCATCTGTTTATCGTGAATATTCGCACTAAATTTGAAGAAATTCTCTCAAGGTGTTCTTGAGATATTTAGACTTAACAAGACATAACCTGTGAATTTGTAGTGCTAGGCCAAATTGTTACTTTTGGACATAGCCAGGCTAGTTGTTTCCCCCTGTTTCTGGTCTTTATGTTAAGCTAAGCTAATTATCCACTGAATATACCTTCATATCGACCATACAGACACTGATCTTGTCATCTAATTCTTGGCAAGAAAGCAGTAACCAGAAGAAAACAGTAATGAGTGGTTACAAGACGATAAATTAAGAGTCCAGCGTACAACAGACACAAACAATGGCACTAGATGCAGTCAAAGGCAGATAATCACGTGTGAATAATGTGAGGAATAACACAGGAGTTTTCATTACCTCGGTCTGGTGAGTGCAGGAGTGTGGCGGAGGAGTATGAGAGGCGCTTGGTGATCACAGGGTCTGCATGTTTGGATAAATTCATTGTGGACACTGACCGCCTGTCACCATCTAACAAAGGAGCAGCATAATGATATCGAATTAATGAAGGACTTAAAGACAGAGAGGAGAAAGAGAGCTGGAGACAGTTTTACTCTAGTCTAAGAGTTCTAGTTACGTCAGATGTGAAAAAACTACAAATATGTCACTAATAGGGATATTAAATATAATATTAAAACATGAATTAGTGCTCAATGGGTCTTTTTTAATCTAAAATGAGACTAAATGGTTTGAATGAATGAAGATGTGCTTTTGAAAACTTCAAGACAAACTGGTCTGCTACACGAAAAATAAAACACACACTAATCGTGCCATTCATATTGGCCTACATTTACACTAATGCCACTGTGCTGAAAAGTAGCCACCTAACACTAGCCAGCTAACCGACAGTGCTTTAATATTCACATTGGGAGGTCATTCCGTATCTGTGGTAGAGACTGAAAGCACTCTGCATGTGCTCCAGTCCAGCAAGGTCGAGTGGATAGAGGAAAGCCGACTCGACAAAACCTGGACCAGGAGGTGGGAGGACAATGGCAGAGAGACAAAGAGCGGAGAGGAGAGAGATCCGAGAGAAAGGGGGAGAAAGTGAGGCAGGCAGAGGTTGAGAATAAGGGAGAGACAGAGAGAGGGAGGGAGAGGCAGAGAGGTGGAGCAGGGTGTGAGTCAGCAGTAACAACAGAGCGCAGTGGATCTGAAAAGTTCAAATATAAACATGGCAGAACAATACTGACACGCAGAGGCAGGCAGTCATATTTACACAAGAGGTTCGCAGCCAGACATCAGGGAGATGAGATATCAACAGTGTTCACTAAAGCTGAAAGAGCTGAAATTCTCACACCACATGAGTCCAAGAAACTCTAATGACTGTGGGAGAGGGATGTGAGTCTGTGCAGGTCATGTGTGTTAGTGTGTGATGTGTTTAAGTACCGGCCGGTGTGCTGGGAGTGTTTGTGCTCAGGGCCCCTCCCCACGACCAGCGGATGGGCTTCGGCCTGGTTCTCTGGCTCCTCTCCAGCGTCCGGCGCATCACTGCCTCATGACGAACCTTCAGTCAGAAGATAAATGACATTATCAGCATTAAAAAACCAAAACACTGGAACAATTCTGGTCTGAATGGACATGTTTAGTCAACTGGGATGAGACTTGTTTTGTGTGAACAGTTGTAGCTGTACTTGGAAGTAATTAAAATTAAAATTTAATTTGTATATGTCTATCTTAATCTGGAAATGTTACAGAATCCAGGAAGAGAAGACATTTTCTGGGCTGCTGTAATGTCAAAAATCTTTTGCTTTTAAATATCCTACAAGAAACAGTAAAAACAATCGTTCACAGACATACCTGTATTGACATCAGGTTTTATGTTTGCAGAAATGAAATGATGCAGAAAAGATGTGCATTTATGTTTTACGTAAACATTTTACTTAAAATGATGTATATTTTATTAATTGAAGTTATATATATATATATATATATATATGATTGTATTTGGGTTTTCTTTTTATTTATAGAAGAAAAAGTATAAGGTTAAACTCTAACATATAACTAATCCAATTACATTTCTTTGTCACTGAGGTTTTATAACGACATCATTCGTTGCCAAATTTTTGTAATACATATATCTGCTAATATAATTATCTGAAATTTTTTACTTCGCTATCTGCCTCCAAAATCTTTATTCATAAATGTAAGAATTTAGTTACGCAAGGGCAAAAGCTTATCAAGATTAAGGGTAAAGAGTTTTTTGAAAGAATTTTATCACATTTTGCCTTTATTTCGTAAAACACTGAGGCCGAAGGAGACCGTGATCACATGATCGATCACTTGACCACAGGGACTCGATCTTTTCAAACTGTAAAGTTGTCGACTTGCACTGCGTCAGAATCATGTTGTGGGTTTCTGACTTATCAATGTCCCAGGGTTCATTAAATCAATGACCTAATTAAAGCCTGAATTCCAACTCACTGTAAAGTAAGACACTAACTACTGAATAAGAAGCCTGCAATTAATTTAATAAAACATTACTCATAAAGAAATCTCATACATAAATTTAAAAGAATTCAAAACGTCCCAACTTCTCACTGGAAACATTTAAAAAGTGTTTTAATGATTTTTTTTTTAGCCATGATATTTGCCACATGCTTTCCTCACCTCACCTCCATCCAGGACTTTTAGCCTTTGAAAATATTTGTATTTTATAGCTTGGACTATCAAAATCCAACCCACACTGAAGCTTTAAAACATTATGTCACAACACTACAGGTGACAACACAACACAGACATTAGGAAACTCCAGTCTATGACCTGGTGTGTGAGTAAAACAGGAAATAAGGGTGCAGACAGGATACAGCAGGAGAGTTCAAACTCCAACTCAGTAATGAAGGAAGTGGCACAGATCATGTAAATGTTTTACTAAAAATAGATATTCAGATATTTAGTGGCTTTTTCTTGAGGATATATTAGTAGAAGTTGGTGCATGACAGTATGTCAGACTCGGAGGTGTGTGTGTGTGTTTCTATGAGGCGTGGATGCACAGGTGTGTACATGACGTGTGTCAGTACCCTGTCCTCTTCCAGTTTCTGCCGTCGTTTCTCATCCACGGCAGCCCGTCTCTTATCCTCCTTTACCCGCTGCTCCTCGAGCCTTCGCCTCCTCTCCTCCAGGTGCTTCTCATAGTGCTGCCGGGCTCGCTCCTCACGTGCCTGCCACTCCACCTCCTTGACAGCTGAGGCGTGACACCCCCACACAGTAGATAATGATTTGATGTACATGCATAAGTGCTCACATATGCTCACATCATAAAAACAGAAAGAAATCATACTAGTGCACACAATCACGTGCGCACACACACGCACATACATGCCAGATGAACACTAACACACACAGAGGCTTACAGCAGCAGTGTGATGGGTCAGCTGTAGATCATGTGACTCGGCTTTAGCTCTCAACACAAAGCAAATCCCTCTGCCCCTCAGCTGGGGCCAGAGGAATGACCACTGTACACAAACACACTAAAAACAGACAAACTGGCCATGATTCCCGAAAACTGCAGTATGTTGTTCACTTACACATACAAGAACACACTTTAAAAAAAAAAAACTGTCCCTAAAAGTTGTCCAATGGCCTGACCCATTATCTAACATGGGTGCCATGGCAACGGGGGTGCTGGGCTTTGGCCAAGACTTTATGTAACAACCAGAGAAACAAGCATTTTGACCATAGCTAACAACCAAGTTTCCAAGTTCAGTCGTGAAAGTTCGCAGGAAAGACAAAAAAAAAGGAATGAGGGAGCATTTAAAACCCCCTTACACATTGTAAAGTCTAAACTCTGCCCCCCCCCCCCCCCCCACACACACACACACACACACACAAGGTGACAGAGTACACACACCATTCTGTTTCTCACGCTCCTCCCGGCGCTCACGGGCCAACTTCTGTCTCTCGTCAATCTTGTTGAAGAGTAACGAGTCTGCAGCACAAACAACAATTAAACAGCAGAATAACAACAGTGTACACAGACTGGTGAAGACAGACAATCCTGGATTATGTCTAATTTTTACATGACAGACATATTTCCCTGTATACCAGCATGACTTACCCATTTTGGCAGCAGCATTGTTACTGGGGCTGTTGCCAATGGTTGTGTGACTTGGGGTTGGAGTGGGGATTGGGGTGGGAGTGTAGGTCTGCCCGGAGCCTGAGGAGCTCCGGCGGGTGGCTGATGACACTGTGCCATCCTCTGATCTATACTGGGAGTAAGAAGCTAGAGAGAAAGAGAAAACAGAAAAGTGTCACTAGAGGTAATTCAGCACCATTTCCACAGGACAGTGTGCCCATAACAAACTGTGTCTTAAAATCAAATTAAAAAAGGAGCTGCTCCACAAAATGATATACAACATCACACAATGGATTGAATGCATCGCATATACTGCTCAGCACACATACAGAATTTAAACAAGCCTATTCTCCAGCACACTACACAGTATCCATGGTGTACTTTACACCAGTTAAAAACACCATATAGCTATATTCCATATTTCTGGTGCCAATTTTGGGTGAAAATCTTTTTTTGGCATATCTATTTTATTCAGAGAACAGAGCAAACAGTTTGAAAATGTCTCTCCAACTACACGTCTGTTTCGTTTTAATGAGACTACACAAAAATCCCTGTTTCTCTATGTCTTTAAGGCAATATATTTGTATATTTAGTGCCCTACTTGAGAGTTGAGGAAGTCAATGTGTGATAATCCATGCAAAATATATACAGGTGCAACACAAAAAGGTTTTGAATACAAGGTTTAAAAAGGGTAAATCTGCACAAACTTAATCTCCCAATAAATACTTTTACTTTCTCATGAATGTAATGTGATGTCAGGGTGACCTTGATCTTTGAAAATCTAATAATTATATCTTTGAGTCCAAGTCAATGGTTGTGAAAAATATAATGAAATTCCCAACGTAAGTGACCTTGAACTTTGACCACCAAAATCTAATCAGTTCATTGTTGAGTCCAAGTGAATGTCTTTGCCAAATGGTGTTCCTGCATTCGAAAGAATGGGACAGACAGACGAAAACATAATGCCTCTGTCCTCGACTGTCGCCAGTGTGAAGGCATTTAAACAGCACGCAATGAAAAGAGAAGCTGCACATGACAAATGATAGAGACGTAGAAAGGAGGTCTGCATGCCGTATTTTCTATATTTCCAAGCTCTGCAGTTTATTCTGACAGGAAACTAAATGTAGTGAAACTATATATATCACGTATTCTCAAGTGCTCCCGATGTGTTGCCTTGTTTCCAGTCAGCTCAGAGCTAAAGCTATTGATTAATAGCACCATCAGGCTCAGGATGACTCAGCACTTTCAGGTCAGCCTCCTGGACACAGACGCACATGCAGCTTAACTTTGGGCTTGATGCAGAAACAGATGGGCCTGTCTGAAATGTGCCAAAATGAAAACATGCACAAGCCTTTGTGCTTTGGGGAGGAGGCTGGCTTAATTATTCAAGGACCTAGGGACAAAAAGTATTATGGTGGCAAATGTTAAAGAGAATTTTGTGACAGCTAAATAAATCAGGCATGCAGCAACATACATGATCCATTATACACAGGGTTGGATACTAGCTGCTCTTTTTACAGTGAGGAGTGAGAGGGAGTCGAGTCTCCACTGAGACCAATGTGTCCTAGAATGTTGAAGACCAAATTAAACCAGTTCCTCTGACCTAGACTAAACTGACAAACTGAAACTGATCGACTTTACCTGAAATAGCACCAGGCACACACCCTCATCTACATTTTTCTGTCACTTTGTTTCTACATGGCGTCTTTATCGCTTTGCTGTTATGTTAGCTCAGTTGGGTAACTAACGATGCTTCTGGAAGAGAGGAACAAAGAACAGGTAACATATCCAGTGCTACAAGTTGACTCTCTTGAGCCTTAATGAATGCACTTGGGTGCACTTTGCATTTAAACGTGACAGAAAAAGGACAGTTTTAGTGAGTAGGAGTAATTATCAGAGTACGATGACACTTGGTGTGGGACGTATTTAACAGCAAGTGAACAGTCACTTCTTGAAGTTGATGTGTTGGAAGCAAGAAAAATGGGCAAGCATAAGAATCTGAAGGACTTTGACGAGAGTCAAACTGTGTCAGAACTTCTCCAAAATGACAGGTCTTGTGCAGTGTTCCTAATATGCAGTTTCCAGCAACTACCAACAGTAGTCCAAGGAAGGACGGCCCATTAATTGGCTCAGTGATTAACCTGGAGGGCAAAGGCTAGATCCTCGTCATCGGAGGAGCAAGTGCAACTTACATTGCTGAACACAGCTATGGTAGAAAGCTGCAAGGACGCAGTGTATGACAGTTTGCTGTATGTGAGGCTCTGTAACCACAGACCAGTCAGTGGGCCCATGCTGATCCCTGTATATCACTAAAAGTGCTTATAATGGGCACAAGAGTCAGAACTGAACCATGGAGCAATGGAAGAGGATTGTTTGGTCTGATGAAACCCGTTTTCTTTTACCTCACATGGATGGTTAGGTGTGTGTGCATCGTTACCTGAGGAAGAGATGGCATCATGATGTTTTACGGGAAGAGGGGAGGATGTTGGAGGAAGTTTGATGCTCTGGGATATGTTTTGCTGGTAAACCTCGGGTCCTGGCATACATGTGAATGTTACTTTGACATGTTTCACCATCCTAATTGTGATTCTCCATAGTGAGACACGAAACGAATGCTAGGAAAGAGAACCCTTTCTGGGACAAGTCAAATGAATGGACTGTCCCAACCTGCAAATTGACCTCACTTAAAAGGATCTGATGCTAATGTCTTGGTGGAACAGGAAAGCTTCAGATGTCTTATTGAGTCTGTGTCCAGGTCAGAAGTGTTATGGTGGCATGAAGGGGACCCACAAAATATTAGGCAGGTGATATATAATGTATCAGTGTATAAAAACTAAAAAGAAGTTACTTCTAATAACAGAATTCACTAGGAACAGATAAAGGTCTATGATGGACCAAACACTTTAAAAAAAATGATTTGTTAACTCAAGATCTACTTCCTAGCTTATCCCTGGATTTCAATGTATTTCATTGCCTTCATTGTTGCATGTGGAGCTTGTTCCATAATGGAGATTTTGTGAGAAAGGCGCGATCATTTTAATTCGTGGTTTGTGAAGTTTACAGAAAATAAATCCAAACTGTCGGTGCTGCCTCCACCCAAACACATTCAGATGTCACAAAGGACACGCTGGACAAAGACGTGAGGTCATAGCTGCAGAGGTATTGCATGTCACAGACTGTGGGACAGCCACAGAGGAGTTTAATCAAGTATTAACAAAACTATCCAGCCTCAGGTGCACCGGCCTTGGAACAGGTTTCATAATGGCTATTGTTAAAACAGGCATGGTTCGGCTGGGCCAGGTTACAATAATGTCTACCCTGTCTATTCCTTCACCTAAAATCATTCTCAAACAAAAGATTACCTCACGAGAGAGGATTCAGATAATGTCCTGCAGCCAAAAATCTGAAGTTGGAATTTGTGAATGGGCTTTAGATCAAGTACTGTAACAGTATAAATGAAATTAACTCTGAATGAGAGTCAAATGGACATTAATTAAAAAGACAAAATAGGGAGCTCATTTCATGCTACTTAACGTCTGAAGAGTGATGTAGAAGACGCTCTGACAGGCTGAGAGGGAAACTACACAATAAGCCAGGGACGACAGGCTGAGAGCAGAACCACTTCATTTAATTCCACTGCTTGAACTGAAGCACCTCGATGAAAAGAGAAACTCAAGCCACACAAAGAAGAAACTATTTCCTTCCTTTAAAAAAATCCAGACACAAAAGCACAAAGAAGCAGAGGAGAACAAGATGGAGGGAAGTAATGAGTGATGGAGAGGAAGAAAAGAAAAAAGCAGTAAAATGTTTTATGATTGATAAAAAAAAGTTTAAATAGCCACTTCCACAGTAACTGGCTGTAAAGATTCTTGTAGGAAACTTGGAGCAGGAAGCAGTAATGTGATACATGTGATACAGGTGTGTGTATTATGTGTAAATACAGTGCAGTAGGTCAGTGCAATATAAAAAGTGACCCATATTCACATTACACATATTTGTCACTTTATAACAGCCAGATGTTTACTTTTCAAAATATTTGCACATTTGATGCATGCTGAATTCTGATATAAAGCATTATATGTGAGTTATAGGATGTCAAATGATGCCGTGTCAGGTCTGATGACTTGTGTGTATCATGCATTCTGTGACCAGCATGTGATTGTTTTAGAAAAGTTGCACATAATCATGATTTCTTTATCTTAAGGGCAGATTGTGCAGAAGAGTAGAAAAGACTCGGCTTTATTAACACAGCGTATTCCAGGTGGGACTGTTATGTCTTTTTCCCAACTCACTGTTTGGTATAAAGGGTGCAAACACGGAATGGGACAGACATTGTTGTTCTATCTTCACGCCAGCAAGGGAGATGGTAACAGAGTCGGATCGATGTCTGTGTTAAAGGGAATGATGGTGATGGTGGCACAGACGACGCTGTTGTGTTACAAGTATTGCCTCTGATTCCAGAGCACTGGTCGGCGTTACAAATCACACACACCGGTGCAACGATATGCCAACTTGTTTGTGTCAGTGTAAACAAGCAAACAGCATAAATATGGGTCTACTTAAAGGCAATGGTCTTTGCATAAACATGGGATACTCAATCCTGTGCACATATGCACATACTACATCAAAATAAAGATGAAAATTCCCAGACATCACAACAGCCATCCCAGCTTAGTTCTTCACATGCGGCACTTAACTTAAAAGCAAGTCTGTGGACATAGAGCCTGTTTTAGCTTTGCATATCCCAGACACAGGAGTTACTGGAAGTTTACTCTGCATATAGGCAATCAAAGGGCATCCTGCAACTCAGATGAGGCTGTTTGCACATCTGGACTGCAATGGTTAAGCTATGGGGTTACGTGACAGAGAAATGAATAAAAGAAAAAAAAGAAATACAGATCGGAGGATACTTCACAAACCCTGAAACATGCAGGAATCTTAACTCGAGTGGAAATTCGTATCACAGTCATGCAGCAGGAAAGAGGTACGTGTATTTATGTCCACAGTTCCATACAGTTCACACAATCCCTCAAATTGTCTAGTGCAGCCGCCAAAAAGGGGTCACTGGCCTCGTTTCATTTTTCTACATCGTCCCTTCTTCTTTCGCCCTCTCATCGGTTCCTACATCATGTTTTCACAGGCAATATAGCAGCGATATGACAAATGATACATTCAGCGTTGATCAGTGCAGTTTGCACAAGGTGTCCGACTGAACTTATTCAAATACATTTACATAGGAGTGTCACCTATGAATACACCCTGTGACCTATGAGGTTTCCACCGTTTAATGTGTTTGTTTTATTCCTGGTGCAGTTTTGTCTGTATCTCACAGACTGACCCATCTGTTGTAGAGGTCATTAAACAACAAACCTTGAATGGCAGCGAGTATATTTGCTCATGTGCACTAGACAACTGTTTAAGAGCCTTTGCAAACAAACCAATGCCAATTTAATTTGGTGTATAGTGTATATAGATCCTAATGATGAAATATAAAATCTACCTCCAAAGACCCTGAGCACCTTTTTGCCATGTTTGCACACATTTCCAAAACTGTCTACAAAAAAGTGAAGAGCTCATTTGAATGAAAGAAGCAGACATACTCCAAAGCAATAGAAAGAACATATGTTTTTCAAGGACAGATTGAAAATACAGCAACGGCTTTAAGGTCAAATCCCTACTGGGTTAACAATGTAGATCTTGTAAAGTGTAAAATGATTTTAATCTCATGGTAACTGTCTTTTCAAATCCAGTGTGCTGGAGTACAAAGCAAAAGCAAAAACAAAACTATCCTGATACCTACATACTGGAGCACACCTGTGTTCATTGTCACCCTGCATTCTGTTCAATCACTGTTGATTCACCATGTCTCAGCACAAGTCATTACCTGGATTTTGGTTCATGATTCCAAGAGAGTCAATCCCAGGATGGGACCTGCTGAACCTCCGGCTAGTGTCCCACTCCGAGAATCAATGTTCCTACTTCCTGACAACATCCTACACAACGCGAGATAAGATCAAATCCAAAGTCCATGGTGCAGTGAGGAGTGGGTGGTGAAGGGAATAGCAAAAGACGAAATTCCACCAAAACCGAAAAAGTGACCACCCAAAGCTCAACTGTTTCCAGAGTAAAAGGGAAAGCAGCGAGGGAATAGGAGGCAGTGGTCAGTTGTTGTCGGTGTCACTGTTGTTGAGAGCCGACTTAGTGTGAGCCAGGTTGTGGTCTCTCCAACCCCCATCCTTTTGTCAGTGTGTGTGCATGTATACGTGTGTGTGTGTGCGCGTGTGTGTGTGTGTGTGTGTGTGTGTGTGTGTGTGTGTGTGTGTGTGTGTGTAAAAGAGACAGAGAGTGAGACATAGAGAGAGTGAGACTGTTTAATCTGGCCCTCCCTCCCCTCATGCTAGTGTGTGTGTGTGTATGTGTGTGTGTGTGTGTGTGTGTGTGTGTGTGCACGCTCCCCACCCCCAATCTATCTGCATTCATTGGGAGTCAGATTAAATGGTCAGAGTTAGCGATTAATGCTGTGCTGTCCGGGCCAGTGGGTAGCAGGCAAGCAAGCTGTGTGTCTCCTCCTGCCTCCTCTGCAGCCTGAGAGGATTAGCCGCTGCTAATGCTAAGCTAAACGCTAAGCTCCGGCCAGCAGAGGCCCTACAGGCCTAGATAACAGGTGCAAGAGGGGTGGCTGCTACTTTATGACACATCCGTCTGTGTTCGTTGCACATGACACTTCAAAGTTTCAGTTCAGATCCTTGTGGGAATGTCTGGTGTCTTCACTCACTTCTGACAACAGGTTTTTACAAAAAAAGGGCCATAAATGATAGAAACTGCTGACATCCTATATTGAAAATTTGTAACTTTGGGATATTTTTAAGAAGTTGTACTGTTAATGAAAAAAAGTGTTTATGAACCTTTGATATGATAAACAATATTGATATAAATTTAGAGTTTGCTTCCCAAATAGATTTGAGAGGACAAATTTAGAGAATAAGGACAAATACAAATAACTTAACAACAAATTTCATTAAAAACTCAATTTGATCCATATGATTGAAATCATTTATCAACAAAAACATTTTACACCTTTAAAAGCTCAAAAGAAGTCCTTTGATTTAAATCAATCAATCTGTTATATGAGCTTAAGCTTCTGATATAACTTCAAAGAGAGAAAAGCATACAAATGAAAGGTTCATGAAAGAAATAATCATCAAAATTTCACTTGAATCAAATCGTCCAAGCACAGCAGTAAAACAGCATTACTGAGGATATAGGTTTTCTGTTTTCATAGCAGCAGAGTTCTGTCCAGTCAGGTTCCTGACACCAGGTATCCTTGGAAATATGCCACAGCTCCAAGGTTTTAAATAAATTAAGGAAAAAGTAAATGGATAAATGACAGAGAAACTTAAACACAAGCTGTAAGATTCCTGAAGTTCCATTCAAAAGAACGAAGACGATGAGAGGAGTTAAAAGTGAATGTGCTTTTTTTTATCCCTGCAGTGACTGCAGACACTCGCTTACCAGTTGACTGACTGATCTCCTTACTGATGCATTAAAACCACACACACGTGTGAGGCGGACTGCACCTTCACTCATCTGCTGCCCTTGTGTTGACCTAATCTTGACCTGTCAGCTACTTTCCGCACGCACGCACGCACGCACGCACGCACGCACGCACGCACAGTGCTTTCTCATCAGACCTGTCAGCCACCTGTCTTTGGATGGCTGAACATCCTCTGCAACTGCAAACCATACACACATATACAAACAGCAAGCGAACAAATACACACACAGACACACAGACACACACACACACACACACAGAGATATGGCATGTAATACAATAATTTCCTTACTATTCAACACATTCACTAAAGCTGTTAACAAACACACACACGCTCCACAATTTCAGATCAGGCTTAATTGTCCACTGCTGTGACTCTCCAGAGAAACATCCCAGTAGCCTCTCTGTCCCAGATAATACACTCACTCAATCACTCACTAACACACACACACACACACACACACACACCAATAGCTTCGACAGCACAAATTACTCGAACCTCACAAATTCATCTTTCAGTTTCCCTCTCCGTACCTTTTTTCTTCCTTCTGCAAGCATCTCTCCGCTTCTGTCCCTCGTCTTCCTCAGTGATGGTGAAAAGTGCGGGGATGGCCGAGCGGCTGCCTCCCTTCCTCAGCTTCCACTTGCCCTGCGAGCACCCGCCTGTACCTCCTCCTTGTCCTCTTCTTTTACTCTCTGGCATCACCCACCCTGTTGCTAACCCTCGAGCCCCTGGCTAACTCACCCAGCCCCCTGCCCATGGCACCCTGCACTCATTGGGTGGATGGGTTGGGGGGGCTGCAGGTCAGTGATGGACCACAGAGGATGGTGGAGGACGAGGTCACCCCTAAAAGCCTTCCTGTCAGTGAAGATGCAGAGTGCCACGGGCTAATAGCTGACGCTAACAGCTAATTTCCAGGCTGCACACTGCAGCCCTGTCTGTGACAGCAGGAAGGAGACAGAGAGGAAGAGAGAAAGGGAGGATGGAAAGAAAAGAAGGAGATATAGAAGAAATAGATGATGAAAATGTGGTAGATGGCAGAAAATGATGATGAACAAAGAATTAAGTACAGTGTGATGTTCAAGAAAGGAGTTTGAATGAGACAAACAGACGCTCACTGTGCCATATCCTCAGTGCCTGCGATGGCAGTGCCAGGCATGGTGAAAAGAGTGAAAGATTGAGAGAGAGAGAGAGAGAGAGAGAGAGAGAGAGAGAGAGAGAGAGAGAGTGCGACAGAGTCTGAGGATGAGCTACTGTAGTCTGGCTTAGAAAAGAAGACTTAATCCACAGGACTGGCTCGGGCCGAGAGCTGGAAGGATTGTACCTTTCCTGACTCCCTCACTCCTCAGGAGATGCTGTTGCTGCTGCTGCTGCTGCTGTCACTACTGTTGCTGCAGCAGCCCCCCCCCCCGCCCTCTAATCCCTGCTCGACGCTCGCTTGCTAGATCTTTTCTGTAACTGCAAACTTGTCCGAAGAATTGCATCACACATGCACGGGCTGTACAGTAAATGCACAAACGCAGACATAGACTTTAGACAGAGGGCTGCAGGGTTGTTAAAATATTCAGTGAGAATTCAGCAGTGGAAGCTGACCCGGTACCAGTGACAGGTTTCCCTAACAACAGCAGCACATGGGCCAGTGACGCAGTGGGAGAGTGGAAGCCAGAGAGCAGAGGACACACGCTTTAATGAGAGGACACACACACACACACAACTGGAGCAGCATCTGTAGAAGGGGTGTGTTCATCGAGCAGCACATGGTATATGTCTCCACCCCATCCCTCTCTTAAAGAGCCACCACAGCTGTATATAAAGCTGTATATAATATAAAAAACCTTCAGTGTATGTCTGACTGGTCTTTGCTAAGACAGAGGGACACAAATATAACATGAGTGAAGCAGAAGCAGCATTTTCAGTACACTCTGACGAACTAGAAGATTTAAGAGGTCTTAATGTCTGACTATATACTTGTATCAGTCTATATATGCATACATATATGTTTATTTCAATATTTCTTTATAAACAATGCAGAAATACACTTTACATCTTCCTGTGCCACCGCACTTCACTCAAGTACATCTCTCTACCTGTTATATTCCCCCTGAAGTAAAGGGGTTTTATTGTATTTTATACTTTTCACTCTTGTCATTTTGACTATCTGCTGCTGTAAGTGTTTCCCAGGCATGGGATCAATAAAGTTTTTATCTTATCTAATGTCAGTCTATACTTCATACAAATAATTAATCAATTTATCATAGACATAATTTACAATTTAATTCATGGTGGAAATCATCAATCTTCAGTTGCAGCCCTTTGCTACTATAGTACTCTGAGTTATGTTTTACTTTCATTTCAAGTATGTGCAAAACATTACAGTGGATATTAAAGATAAAGACCCTGGTAAAGACATAAACAAGGCAGCCGCCATGGCAAGGAGGCAGAATTAAAAAGAGGAAGTTATCACACTTTTTGGAGGCCTTATTATTGAAGGCCTGTTCAACTACAACGTAAACACCAGCCTGAATAACCTTTGCTAGTGGTGTGTGCTTGCATCTGCTTATCTCACATCTACCAAAGCAAATACACACAGAGATTAAACAACCTGTATGACAGCTTGAAATCTAATAGCGTCTTAGAGGCTGCAGCTCAAAACATCAGAGTGACAAAATGACACGAGTGTTGGGCACCTTTGCTCAAACACAAGACAGGTGAACACCATGGAGCTGGCCTTACAGTAACTTTTGCAAACAAGCAGTCTGAGTTTTCTAATAATAATTATCAGAGATATTTAATATATAAAGCTCCACAGGACAAGACTTGCTGCCTCATCTCCTCAGGGAGCACGTGTTGTACAAACACACATATTCACCAAAGAGCAATCTGATCTTTGTCCCTGCAGGACAGAGTAATCCTACACCCAGACCTTAACCGGATAGGCTGGGCAACACGCCCTTCTCACACCTATTGAGTGTGTGTGTGAGAGACACAGATATATGGGAACGAATTAACTATTGTGACCACAGTTACGTTTAGAAATAATAAATCTGAATCTACAGGTAAACAGCTGTATTCGTCATTTTGTCAGCTCCAGCAGGTGACTATCAGAAACAATGAAACTATTTGAGTTGCAGGATTTAGTGTGGAGTTATTTTGGCATCTTTAAGATTTGAACAATACTACTACTCCTTTTGCATCCTCACACTCTTTATATAGCATTGTATTTGATTTGATTTATATTGAGCTCTATTCTATTGAAATGTATCTTTTTTTTCAATTTCTATATATTTTTCTTTTACATTTTCTGTGATATTTCTCTTATTGCTGAGCTGACCTGTCCGTCTCGTCCTACACTTTTCATCGTGTTCATTTACATATGACAAATATAACTTTCAACTCAAGTGCTTATTGATCTAGTACCTAAACTGTACTCTTATTGGTTCTTTTTCTTATTTCTTAACATAAAATGAAACAGAAATAACATAGCTTTCTCATACTATAAGCAGAGAAGCTAATTGAAACAGCACTGTCTTGGCTATATGTGATTATTTACATGTTAATTAGATAACGCATTTCCACAGCATTTTTATAGTGCATTAGTTTGCCTTCAGGCCACAAACCACTAAATCAATCGGAGCCCCGAGTTACCTGGAATTAATTTCTCAATGACTGCTTTTATGATACAATTCCGGATGGATTTAATGGCCGCATAACAATCATCTGCCTAATGGTCACTTTTAATCATTAACCCATGTTTGTATCATATAGTTAACTGTGTGTGGGCAACTACAAAGTTAAAAAATGGGTAGAAGACATATCATCAGCGCAATATAGTGGTCTTCACCGGGTTCAGTCCCAGTACCTTGTGGGGACAAGATAACCCAACAGAGGGGTCCACCCAACACCGTCACGTCACCAGAGCAGCCCAGTACAGTCAAGAAAGCTGTACCTCTCCACTAGAGTGAGGGACAGCCAAACAGCCCTCCAGGATGGGTACTATTATCATCATGGCAGGTGAACAGAGGCTGCAGGGAAGGCAACTGTGAATACCGACAGGACGGCTGCAACAAGGAGCAGAGCACTGGATGGCTCAGTACGGAGAACATCTCAAGGGTGTCTCCGCTGAAGAAAAGAAATGGCTGTAGGCCAGATGTCGGCAGGGTGAAATGATAGATGTGTAAACGTTGTCTGTCATTAAAATGAGGGCAAATTGAAGAAGAATAAAAAGGTAAACATCCTGTTTGAAAGGAGTCGGAACAAAGTGCAATAGATTTGACACCTGACAACTTGCTGTCAGTAGAAAACCAGTTGTGGAATTCATTAGTCAGCTGATGGGCAAGGAGATAATAAACTTGTTTTGCCTTGTGGGAGAAGTATTTTTTACGCAGGCACATTGCGGGACGATCACAGAATGTACTGTAGGATACGGTGATCACAACACATAAGCCAGAGTCATTGTTGTGCAGTGAGTGGATTGTGCATCTTGTAGAGCTCACTGCAGCATGGGAACATGAGATAAATAATTCATTTGAAAGGAAGTTGTACCGATACGAAGCGAGCGACAGGATTGTGAAGCCTGAAATCACAATGTGATAGAAAATGGATGCTGAGAGTTTGCAGCAGTGGAAAATATTGGACGTACAGACTAGATATCAAGGCTTTCATGGGGAAACTGAAGGAGGGTGATAATGGGGGGGGGATAGAAAGAGACAAATGGTGACCCTGGAGAGAAGCTGCAACCTGGTGTGAAAGTTTATCTGAAACTGCGCTAGAAACAATGTGAAGGTAACAATACGAGTTCCGCTCACATCAATGACTTCCACTATGAATCCCTTTAAAAAAAAGTGTTATGAGCATATTTCCCAACCTGCAATTTACAAAATTCTCCAACAGAGCGTCTAATACCAACAAGGGTGTGAGGTTATTTACCACATAATAAACTCACAACCTGCAATTTGCTAAATTCTCCGACAGAGCGTCTAATACCAACAAGGGTGTGAGGTTATTTACCACATAATAAACTATTTTGGGCTTTGCCATCTGGACACCCACAGCACTGATCAACATTTTAGTGTTTTATAAGCCACCACCATTAAGCTTTGAGAATTAACCATAGAAATGAACACATTACATCAGAAATAAGCAGGCTGTAGCACTGAAGTGAGCATCAACATCTGCTAACTGAGGAGTGGCCACAGATGAAACGTGCAAACATGCTTCAAATGTTGAGCCCGGTTATAATGAACTACAAAATATGTTTGTTTGTTTTTTCCCCATCTATGCTAAAAAAAAATACTTAACTATTCTTATTTCTATGATTTTTCCAACACCTCTGGCAATATTTATTTGATGGTTTGTCCCATAACAATGATCGTGATGTAAATAATCAACACACATACAAATATAATAAATAGTAATAGTAATAAAATGAATATGAAATTAATTTCATAAATATTGACATAAGCTAAACTAAAGAAACTCCATTTTACTTTCACATTTAATTTACAATGTCAGTGAAGCTATATGAGTTGTCATTATTAGTCATTTACCCTGTAAATGTGCAGATTGTGACCCAGGTCATGTGGTGTTGTAGAAAAGTTGAGGACAACACAGATATATTATTTTAAAAAGTCAAAGCCATTAACCAAACTAGCTGCTGTCCCCCTGAGCCCGTTCTGCTTCCATTCACCTGTCACTTCAGGAGAAGGACAAAATGTCAGCAACAGGTGTTTTGTCTGAGGAGCTCGTTCACATCCACCATCAACCGCAGCGAAGTAAAACTCACTAAATGTTCAGTTTACTCAACAGGTCGTGTTTAATGGACGTGAAAGAACCGGTTGGGTGAGTCGGTGGAAAGTTAATCCCATTCCCGTGACCGACACACCGGCTCCGGGGACTTTGAGTTTCTCGGTAACTCCGCCGTTCAAACACGGACACAACCAATACGGAGCACGGATAAAAGCCCGCATCGTTAAAATGGAGCTGGGTGCTGTTTAAAAAGCAGTTTAAAAGTTTCCTTAGAGGGAGAAGAACTCACCTTGAGAGTCGGGAGAAGATGCGTCGCTGCCGTCCAGGTCCGCCATTTCTCCTGACGTCAGCTGAGAGGGATCAGAGGCAGGAACCGGAGCGACCTGCCGCCGCCGCCGCCGGACTGATCCCTCCAGCTCAGCCCGGAGCCGGACACCCTCCTCCGGACAGGTGGGGGTGAGGACACCGGCTGACGTGCAAGCTAACATGCTAACATGCTAACATGACCACACGTCACATGAGAGTTACAGAATAAACTTTGCATACCTTTTGTTTTACCCTCACAAAACTCACACAGGCCTCTAGCTGTCCCCATGCACCAGCTTCATTCTACTTCATTCTACTTCATTCTACTTCATTCTGCTTCAAACTTTACTTAAAACCTTAAGATGTACATTTGTGCTCACCTCATGATATTTTTACTACTTGTATACGTGTATTTTTAATGAGCTTCACATGAGGGCAAGGTGTTCAAGTGAAATCACGTGGTCTCAGCCCTGTGAGAAAGTATTGTGCTGACATCTACTGGAAATTAGACTACAACTATATGGTGAAATCATTTAGTTCCATACAATTGTCACTCATCAACACGTCAGCTTTGCTTCTTTATTTTAGTTCATTCTTAAGATAATAAAAAAAAACTAAATATAGTAATTACAATCTCTTTTTATTTATTTTTTGTTTTCCTAACTCTGTTAAGCAGCCCCAAGAAAAGTGCTATATACAATGTATTGTTGTTGTTGTTATTATTATTAATTATATAATATATATTATATTAACTCAATTTCCCCGGTGTGTGGATCAATAAAGTTTTATCTTATCTCATCTTATTATTTTTAGTGGTAGTAGCAGTGTTAGTTTACTTAGTAAAAAACGCTCTTAAAATAAACCAAACATACACTATTGCAAACATACAACATTAAAATATATCGCCAACGATAAAAGTAGGTTAATTTTTGCCTCCTTGAGAAAAACGTACTGAATCAGCCAAACAAAACAATAACTCGTCATTGTAAAATATTTTGTGGTTCAGTTTTCTCTGAATGGCCCCAAGAACCTAGAACTAAAGGAGCGAAAGGGAATTCAGCCAGCATTCATTTTTTATTATATCATTAATTTTATACATTTTTTTTTTCTTACTGTGACATATCAAAACATACCTCCATGAAATATAAAAACAACACTCAACACAATGGAATTTAACAAGTTTTATTAGGTTTAAGAAGTAGGGGGTATTTTTCTGTATGAATGAAAACTGAAACATCACCAAATTTAGAGGGACTTGATTTTCTCTGCGCAGTAAGTTATTCTAGAAATAGATAGTTGCAAGAGGTTTTGAACTTACAAGTCACAAATCGTTCATGTTGATTGTATTGCTGTTATGTTATAGCACCAGCAGAGGGAGCCATCTTCTTACGTTGAAAATATTTGACTCATCAAAACTCCATTCAACCTTCATGGGGGCTTTTTGCCTTTCTCAATAGGTTTCAATGATACATCAATACGATTTTGAATGAAAAGATTCAGCTAATTGCACGACAGTTGGTTGTTTAAGTATTATATAATTTCCGGGGAAATGTATAGTTTACAGCTACAGCGGGCACCACGAATCAATACAAATTTATCAGTTTAACACTAAAAGCAGATGAATAACAGAGTGAACACAGAGATAACGTGCGTTCCACCTCAGATTCAACCTTTAATGACCAAGAAAGAGACGCAAGAGAAAAGAGAAAAGATGTCACCGTTGTTTAAACTAACCCAGTGATATTTGAGACAGGATTTACTGTTCCTGGCTGAATGTATGCTAATCTCCACTCATATCGTTTCTATTTCCCAGACTGTGCAGGCATGCACCCCCCCAAAAGACCCCCAGTAAAATGTCTACTGATTGGTGATTGGTTCACAGGAAACTGCAACCATGGCAACCAGCTGTTTGGCAATTCCTCTGATGGGAGAAGTGGAGGGAAGAGATACTGGCCTGTAGGTAATACTCACATACTGAAAGACAGACACACACCCACACACTCCTGGACATCACTGGAATGATTTTTTTTTTCAGACGAAACCCCCTCCAGACAAAGCCGCCCCCCCACTTCTCCTCTTTAACGTCTGTTGGTGCTCGATGTCTGTGTTTGTTTTTCTTTTTGCTGCTTGTGTCAGAAGCCTTGAATGTTAGCCATGAAGGTTAGCACAGGGTTAAGTCAGTAGGTGGTGGTTAAGCCGAGGGGGCGCGAGGTTCAGGGTCATGTGTGTCTGAGTGTGTCCACATGTGTTTGATGAAAGCCGCCCCCAAACTGTCTGTAATTGGTTCCCAAAGGAATAAGATCTTAGGATTCTCCCCGCTCATCAATAAAAGCTAACCATGAAAATATACACATTCGGAGCGTCTGCATGGCATCGAGTAAGTGAGGGACGACACTAAAAAGACTCTTTGCTTGACCCAAATGTGTAAAAGATTGGAAGGGAATGGATGTCAGACATTTCCACATATGCTGATCCTCTGTTGATTAACGCTCACGGCTCCTCATGGAAGACTATAATCAACTGAGAGTGTGGGGGGGGGGTCGGCTGCAGAGGAGTAAGCAGATCGAGGAAAGGATTGATTTTGAGGACAAGCGCCCCGCTTGTGCTCACTGATTCATTTGGTTTAATTTGTAGCCGGAGCAGAGGCTGGCGAACATCATGGTGGAGGTCAGATGAGTTTCTAGATTAAGTAGGCTGGTTTAACAAGCTGGATCAACAAAGTAGGGAAAAATCATGTATTTTAGGGTCGGGCATTAAAAATAATCATCCAAGACAAAATGAGCAACAAAATGAAAAACAAACCCTGGGTGTCATGTAAAATCAAACTTTCCTTTTATATTCAAATGTCTTCAAGGTCATTATCATCTGTCTGTATCTGTAATCGCAATATTTCAAACGGCATCTAAAACTTGTGGAGCTGAACAAATATTTAAAGGAGAAATAACCTAGGAGGTAATGAGGTAAACAATACATCATCAGCAAAAAATTATATTCAAACCAGCATCATGAGATAAGCCACTGTGTTGACAATAGTGAGACATCGCCACCTACAGAACACTCGGCAAAGAGTACAAGTAAACAGATGTCAGTGTGGTGGTGATAATCTCTCCAGTGATGGATACTCACGTTTAAGGAGCAGACAGAGGACAAATCTGCACAAGTGTCATCGATTTGATAACCGAGGCCAACCAATCACTTTTTTAATTACCAAATCATATTGAGAAAAAACTAAGGAAACCAACCAATCAGAAGATTCATGCTGCTTTAACCTACCTGGGAATACCGTTCTGTGGTCTCCTATCAGTCATTGTTTTGTTGTAAGAAAATATACAGTATGTAAGTCTTTTTTTTTATGAGATAATTATTGGTCTGATTAATGATTGATCGACTCTTTAATATTACATGCAACCTGTTTCTCTCCTGTTACACATGTCTGTTGTTGTTTGTACACATGTGAGACACTGGAGCGTTGTTTTGGTAGCATGATGCTAAGAGCCTCTTTAATTATCTCGATCTCTACATAATTCACTATACACAGATGGTATAATGGAGAATGATCTGTACTCACCCCCTGCAGATAGAACGATCCCCCAGGAGGACCCCCCCCCCCCCCCCCCCCCCCCCCCATTTTGTCTGCATAGACTTGCCCTGCCTTGAGCACACAGACACACAGACACACACACACACACACACACACACACACACACACACACACACACACACACACACACACACACACACCACTGCATGCTGTATCTAGGTATGAGACCGTTCACAGCTGACCAATCTCAGCCCTCTGGGTACGCACAGAAAGGACCAATCACAGCAAAGACAACAAAGCTAAAAAACAATGACTTCATACACAAACAGGCCAGCCGACATATGGCTATGTGACTCAAGTAAATAGTGCTATTAATTCTAAATCCCTGCAATTAATCCCCCCGGGTGGTTACAGTGGTATTGTCCACATAGTGTTTATAACAGCAGTGTTTAGAGCCTGATATCCAGGCATGTATTGTGTTGGACAAGCTTAGGGGGTGACTTAACTGTACGGCATTAAATCCACAACGTATAGGCCCCGCATACATCCCTGCTATTATTGTCTAAAACCTGTCTGTCATAAAAATATGTAAAAAAAAATCTAAAATAATGTAGATATGTTAATATTAATGTACATCTACTGTGTTTAATAATCCCACAAAGGAGCACAGGTTGTTCATTGTTTCTTGAAAATTCTTACTTGAGTATGGATACCTCTGTGCTTTACTTAAATTACCTGTATGAAGCATTTTTAAATTGTGGTGTTCGTATTTGTACTTAAGTAAAGGATCTGAGTACTTCTTCCATCACAGAAGATACACTCTTCTTTTGCCCAGCATATCTTCTAATACCATTAGAAGCACATGACTACTACTACATTTTAGTCTGAAAGTTTTTACTTGTTCTTACTAAAACTGCCTCAGACAGCAGCACGTTTATAGTGAAATCTCTGTGTAGCTGTATATGAGTAATAGTAGTTGTAGTAGAAATGGTCACAGCGTTGGCAGCAAAGTCTGCGTGATCATGTACACGCCTACATGTTTTTATGCTTGAAGAGCAGAAGTTGTAACATTTATGTCTGGAGTGCTGAAAAATTGAATGGGCTCAGTGTAGCGCAATTAAAGAGATTTCCCATGAGATGCTTTGTGGGTTAGCGCTACACACACACACACACACACACACACACACACACTCACACACACACACACACACACACACACACCCACTTTTACATACTCACACATATTCCAGCAGAACACATGCATGAACATTATATAGTATTTATAAAGTGAAGAAAGAAGGTTGTTCCCAGGCATGTGATTGCACTTAAGGTTACAATAAAATATTCAGCGAGTTTCCAAAACGCATAATCTTGCTAGAAGTTAAAGGCTAACTTTTTCAGGCCCTTCGACATGTATTACATTTTATCTGTTCCTAGTGTCCTCTTTTACACACAAAGCAAAAGGTCATTATTGTGTGGCGTGAACAGCTCTGTGTCAAGGAGATGACAGGGGGGAAAAAACATCTCCTCCCTTCCTCTTTTCCTCTCTGTCTGGGTAATAAGTGATGCTGTATGGCTGAATTGCCTGTCATGTGAATGAATGATCAGGCTACAGCACCGTGACACGTCGCCCCAGCATTTGTCTGATGCTGCACTGGGGTTCCACAGCAGCGGAGACAAGATGGGATCTCTCTTCAGGCTGAAGGGAACCGTGGCGGGGGGGGGGGGGGGGGGGGGGGGGGGGGGGGGGGGGGGGGGGGGGGGGGGGGGGGGGGGGGGATGCTGCTGGTATCACCCTCATCTCTCATCTCTATCTTTACCAGCCTGGTCATATACAGAATAACTGCCTGTCTTTTTATATTTTCAAGCTGCCAGCCCCCTGCTCTCTGAAGTACTGGCATGATGGATCTCCTCACCGACAAGGGAGAGGGGGGGACCACAGAGGGAGCTATGAAGAGTAGGGAGGGTGGAGAAGAGCTTGTAGGATCAAGAGAGGGAAAGGCAAAATGAAGAGGGGGGGATGGGAAGACATTAAATTTACAGTAGGATCTGCCGGGGCTGTATCACATAATGTGATGTATTGCTATTGTATTTCTTGAACATTCCCAGTGGCTGTATCGCTATCACTCATTCCAATCTTAATAATTTCATACATCCATACACTTCCCTGTCTTCTGTCAGACAGCTGCCTCCATACACATCGGTTTTAATATTCTGAAAAGGCATGACCGACAGCAGCTCGGGGACTGGGCTGGTGTGAGGCTTGCTGGTGTGCAGCCAGCTGACTGAACCCGGCACGCTGGCTGGGGGGGGGGTGAGGGAGGGTCACAGCTCCCATCCGCAACGATTCTCCTCACACTCACCTTGCAGTCCCAATTATTCAAGGCAGCGTGCACGAGCGCTCCCTGCCAGCCAGCCCCAGCTGTGAAAAGTGGGTCATGGAATTTAAAGGCACACGCAGCCCTGTCACGCTGCGCGGCTGCACTGGCACCGGTTTGGCTTTTCGATTCCTTCCAACACGAGGCAGCAGCAGCATCAGCAGCATCAGCAACAGCAGCATCAGCAACAGCAGCATCAGCAACAGCAGCAACAGCAGCGGCACTTTGTGTGTGTGTGTGTGTGTGTGTGTGTGTGTGTGTGTGTGTGTGTGTGTGTGTGTGTGTGTGTGTGTGTGTGTGTGTGTGTGTGTGTGTGTGTGTGTGTGTGTGTGTGTGTGTGTGCAATTGTGTTTCCTGCAGTGAAATGCACAAGGCTGTTGTGGGAATGTGTGTCAGTGAATCAGAAGACATTCATTGCCACGTTCTCTGCGGGAATGAAACCAGTGGCGCATTCACTGAGTGTGTCTCTCCCTCTGTCTGTCTCCTCTGTAAACTGGCCCATATTCTTCCACATGACTTGCCTTCAGAAATAAAAATATATGAGCTTTGATTTGCACTGGGGTTTACTTACGTTTCTTTATGGCTATTCTTTCTTATAAAGCCCACACAATGGCCTCTTAAACAACCGTGTTGAATCTTCCTCAGAGATCCGTGAAGACTTTCTACCTAGCAACAGTGTACAGTAGGGCAGTAGGTTGTTCCATATGGGGCTAGACATGCTGCAGAGGAAGGCTACTCATGCGCACGTTGAGCAATAATGTCATACCCTGATGAGCTCTGTACAGAATCACTCAGTGCACAGGAGTGTCCTACTAAACCACTGCCCCACAGTGTGGCACTGAGAGGGAGCACACTGGCAACCATCATGCCCTAATGTGCCCCTTATGCGGAATCACAAGCACGTGAAAGCACAAGCACACCAAGGACTACTCTCTCTCACACACACACACAAATCTCAACACGTTTGAATAATGAAACACACTCAGCCACACACGCATCTGTATGAATTAATATAAAACCATTTCCTGCCTTGTTTAGAGAAATAGTTTTAGCATTTTGGAAAAATAGACTTATTTTCTTCTTGCTGAGAATTAGACGAGAAGATCAACACCAAACTCAGGTATGTGCTGTGAATATATGGTTACAGCTAGCGAACAGTTTAGCATTAGCTTAGCATGAAAACTGGAACTGGAACTGTTTTACATTTCACACTTTCACATCCACAAAACTGGATACAAAGTGTTCGTTACTGAGCTTTAGAAGTGCTGATAGGTGGATGTTGTGCCTGCAGACAAGGCTAACCTCTTCATCCAGTCGTTATGCTGGGCTACCATTCGCTCTTAGCTTAGCTTAATTTAGCCACAATGCCATTTACCCGCCCTAATCAAGTGTAGTAATGCTCTTCTCATATAACTCTTGGCAATAAAGCAAACAAGCTCATTTTCTCAAAATGTCTTCCTCTAATTAAACACAGAGGACATCATCCTTTATCCATTAAAAATTTAAAACAAAATACACAGGGGATATACGTTTAAACAGTACAGAGTCGTTCTGCATTTTTATTATCAGCAAAAACAAACCACACAACACATTACATTTTAAAAACAAGGACTCTTATTGTGGATGTACAGAAAAACAAAAGAGAAAAACAGAATATTTTAGTCTGAATAATAATTGTAATGATAATAATAAAAGGTATAAAAAGGAAAATGTTTATTTAGTGAAATAAAAACCTTTGGGCCAACAAAATGTTCCCTTCAACATGCTACTTTAAAAATACATGCAAATGTAGAGCTTTCTAGTATGGACACTTCCAAAATACATGAAATCCCATAAATTATAAAATATCAGTCTTTCGAACTGAACCACTTCTTGACAGAGAAAATCCTATGGCGGACCTTGACACGAATCCTGGATGCATCTCAGCTGCCTGTAATGGCTTCCTCTTCGACTTCTCCTTCCTATTCACTGATCCAGAAAACACATGACGTTTTATAAATAAATCCACCATAGCTAGCGTGGTGACACTGATCCATCCCAGCTCAGACTGAGGAGAGGAAATAGAGAGGATGCTATACTTTAGACTGAATGCCCTCCATCCATATAGACAGACATATTTATTTCAGACACATTTCTCTGGCATCAATCGGACAGTGAAAACCCCTTTTATTACAACCGAAACCTGGGAAGAACATCAAAAACAGCACCATTTTTAAAATTTCCTGGATTCTCTCCAACGTGACGGTCACGTTGTTTCAACACAAAAAGTTCTACAAAGTCATATATGGTAGTTAAGTCTAAAAAGTATTTTTTTGCTTGATTACAAGTTTATAATATATATACTCTTCATTAATGTTTTTCTCTGTTGTTAGCATGCAAGACGGGTGGTTTGGAAGTGTTATGTTAAAATCAAACATTGCCCTGCTTTTGTCTTTGGCAGCTGAGGGTATATACTGTGTGTATATATATATATATCATATGGCAGGTTTAGCTCTGCTCCATTCCAGTTGGTTCACAATTGACTGCCCTGAAATGAAACTGGGCCCAACCCCATAACAGAGTCATGATTGTACCAGAGCTTACAGCTTTTTGAGAAGTGTGTTGGTGCACAGAAATTCAGTAACAAATAAACAGTGGGTAACTTTTAAACTTGGGATTATGCGATTACAACTCATTTTCTGCAACTTGGGGGAAAAGTTTTGAAACATCCAAACCAATTTGACAAACAGTCTCTGTGAAAATGTTGTGTCACACTAACGCCTCCGTGACGTGTAACATTTAGGATGTAACAACCCCAGGTTTGGCACACCTTCCCTTGCAAGACCCGACAGGTTTAAGTGTCAAAAGTTTCAAGTTGTCTTCAGGTTCTGACTCCACCACATTTAGCGTTTAGGTGGTCAGTAGTTAAGGTTCAGTGCTAAGTAAAAGGTGAACTGATCCTGAATGTCCTTAAAGGCAACATCGACAACTATTCGAGAGGCTAGTTAGTAGAGTTAAGTGAAACCGGCTATGACAATTGGTGTTTGGGCTTTGTGCTTAAACCTATACAATCAACTGATATGTACTCTGATGAGGGACAAGCAATGAGCAACACCGCGTAACATGATAAGTGAAAGACTGCCAATCATATAGGTGTTGTAGAGAGAACTGCAACACCCATCATGCCTTGCTGTGGTGAAAAGTGCATGAGAAACAGTGGGTAGAAAGCAAAACTCTCCGCTAAAATGTCGCCCCTCTTTACCAGAATATAAACTGACAGAATTGATGTATTTACGCCTTGTGCCTAAAATAAAACTGCAGAGCTCCCTTACATTTGCAAGAACTGACAGAGGAAGGATAAAGAGGTTGACTTTAAAGAAGGACAAAAAAACTAACTGAAGACCACATATGAATCGTGTGAACAACATACAGTACTTTTTGAAGAAAAGAAGTAACAGCAAAACACCTCAGTAAAAAAGACAAATCATTAAGCACTGGGTTTACATAGTGCTACAGCTAATTTAACACCTACGTCAGTACAAACTTTTTTTTTTTAACCACCTCCCTTTTTGAGATTTATCGGTGTCTTAACTCTGTATGGCTGTTGGAATTACAGCAGCGGTTTTAACATGGCTCTGACATGTAAGGTCATATCAGGTGGTATTCATGGTAAAGCACAGTTGCAGTTCTGGCACGTTGCGGGGTTTTACATTTTTCCTGCGGCTGTATGGATGCGATTACACTATGTCGCCTCGGTTTTGCTAACGTACCTTTCAACAGTCAAATATTATAATAAACCTTGTGGTGCTATATGCATGGATTTTATGGTGCATGATTGCATTGGCTAATGTTTTGACAACTTATTTTTCATGTGATGACAGTCCATGTGGAGTGCGGTTAAGCAGGTGGTGCTGAGATGATGTAGTTGATGTCTGATTGATGGCCGACACGGCAGCGATTATAGGCCCTTCTTAGTGGGAGCGCTGAGTTTTCTCATTCCCCTTATCCTGCCCAGCAACTCACGGACAAAAACCTGCAGAGACGAAAGGGAAAAATTTGTGAGATAGACAGCTGCACACGCACGCACACGCACACACACACACACACGCACACAAATCCAGCTAAAACAATTCTTTCTTTAATGGACAATCAATGATCACGAGGCAAAAAGTGCTGCACACACCAAGTTCTAGATCTATTATTATATTATGAGAAGTGTAAAAAAATGTTTGGTTCCTTATGAGACTGGCGGGACAAATCAGAATAACGCAGTCCGCCACAGTCCAGAAAATTTATGCGAATACATTTTTAAAGGGGAAACACTCTTGGCATCCGTTCAGGGTGTTAAATGGGAAATTGGCAGCCTTCCCACCCTATAAAACTAATTCCAGGGAGCTCCCCTCATCTTATTCTCAGTTAAACAGCCGTTTAGGAAAGTGTATTTCCTAAAATGTTAAACTATTCTTTTCAAAATCAGACACATCTGATGCAATTTTACAAAATTCGACTGTCAGCCTCTCATTCATTCTGATCCGACCGAACTAGACTTTTTGGAATCGCTAGTGCCGCAGGGAATTATGAGAGAGAAGGAGCCCTGGATATTGACGCTGATTCACAAATATCCACGTTTTGCTGCATGCATGTAAAAGCAGCCAGAGGTAATACTGAAAGGAGGGGGAATGAACACTGAGAAATACACAAATACTGGATTATGAGACAAAATTGAGGAAGTGGGGCAAAGACATTTCTTATCTTGGGTCTAAGTCCATGATAGTGTGACTGTGGTGGAGAACATGCTGGAATATAATCTCTCTCGTTACATCAGGGGTGACACTGCTCATGACCTAATTACTAATGCCTCCCCCTCCGCGTGTACCTCTCCTCCTCCTCCTCCTCCTCCTCCTCCTCCTCCGGTCTGCTTTTCTCCCTCCAGCTGTCTTGTCATATACCCCTCTCTTCCCATCTCTTTGTACAGGCTTCTATCTCTTCATCACCTAATGTGCTGTGCTTCTTTCTTCCATCCCTCCCCCCATCCCTCTCTCCTTTTGTCACCTTCACCTTTTCCCTCCATTATCTTTCACTTTTCTCTTTCGCTGCTGATGGTGTTTTTGTGGGAGCGTGTTCAAAATGGCATCTTTGCTGCTCCATACTCACGGGATTACAGTGTGTCTGTGTGTGTGTGTTTGTGTGTGTGTGACACATATCAGCGGCTGTCCACTACTGTTGCTTTGAATACCACCTTGACCTTGTAATAGCTGTAACAGGCTGACCTAGTGACACACACACACACATGCGTACGGATGACAGATGGGGAGTCCTGGCATCGCCACCTATAATCACCAAAATAGCCTAACCTCGCCTCACCCCAAAACAAACACTTAACACCTTTAGACACACACGCAGACACACACCCAAATAAATCGTAAACACACACTATACACACTCAGTAAACGGACACAGTGTGTGTATACAGTATGGCAAACACACACCAGAGTGACAAACAGTGTTCTTTGTGTTTATGTGTGTTTTTTTAAGTCTTTTTAAGCCTTTGTCGTACTATAGTCAGGGTGTCAGTGAAAAGAAAGAATGATTGTGTGTGCGTGTGCGTGTGCGTGTGTGTGTGTGTGTGTGTCATCAGACGTTAATTAACTACAAACACACATCTGGGACATGGTGGTTTTACATACTCTTTTCTATACGCAGCAAATTGAATAGAGCATGTGAGCATCAATAGTGTCTAGGTCACTGATATTGACTATTTTATTGTTGAACAACATACTAACCTCTGTTGGTTTGTAGCAGTCTATTAATGATTCCTGTTCAGAGAGGAAAAAACAGATACAGTTGTTAGACGTGTTCCAGAATTGTCATCAATTCACTGCAGCTCCACAATGCACATAAATGTACGTTTTTGGGGTCTGTTTTGCTGGTGGTCAATGTGAGCTTTGGATCATGTGGATAGCTATTGCAAATTTAGACTAAGTAATGTCACTTTTCAGTTGATTGCTAATACTAGGCTTTGCTACCAGTGCCAGAAAAATACACAATTGTTAAGAATCACACAAGGAGGAATCTACACAAACTGCACAAAAAGTATAACAAAATTTGATAATTTACTTCATGTTCTATCCGAACCATATATATAAATATATAAAGATGGACAACAGCACCCCAAAAGCCAACAAAACTTTGAATCGCCCCCAGCCAGGTGGCTGGCTGCAGTATAGGTCATGAACCCAGCTGATGGGATATGGACCAGACAAATTTGCCTTGTTTTTAATTCGTAAATTGATGCTATAAATACTGTGTCGTACATAATGGCGGACTCCTGATTGGTCCAGAGTGTTTTCTCAGACTCAGAAATCAAATGATGTCTAAAGCACAAGATGGCATCCCCTGGATATTTTAGCTTCATTTTTGTACAATGAGTGGGAGAGGACATGTGTCATATATCTTTATATACAGTCTATGGCTTGTACACGTCGTCAAATTGACACTTGTATTCTTTATTATAGGGCTGTTTGCTCAATGAGACATAGGCACAAGGACAAACATTTACACAGGGTAACATACCTGCATTTTGCTGGCTCTCTCGTCGTCACTGGTGACATCCAACAGGTCATCTATATCTATCTCCACCTCAGGCATCTCCTCCTCCTGGAACAAAGAGATGCTCTTGGTTAGTGAGCGGCTGACACAGAGGCTCGTCAGGCAGACAAGGACATTGAAGAGGATAAGATGTAAATGGGAAACAAAATGAAATTGAAAAAACTATCACCAAAACCAATCACACACTTTCTCTCACTCTCATTTCCTTCTCTCCACCTCTCAGCACAAACCCTAGTCTTAATTCAAAACACTGTTTCCACATCTCTGCACTCCAAACAGCCCACACATCTATTTGCCTATTACGAACAGGCATCGCATGGAAATGTCATTGTGCTGGGGCAGGGCCATTTAGTGGCTTGGTGGTTAGAGGCTGTATTCAGCTCAGCACGACTTCAAAAGGTCCTGTGCTCCTTTGGTTCATTTTACTCCACCACAAGGCTTGTGCAAAAGAGCCGTGCAGGGAGGATCAACCCTTCTCTCCCAGCTACCGCACCATCTCCAAAACGCTCCCTTCTGGGAATTAAAGTCTCTGCAACCATGTGCAAGTGCAGCTTCTTCGTCCAAGTGGTGGCCTGCACAGACAGCGAACTGCTCACTGACATCATACTGCAATAAAATGGACTCTACTGCTGCTGCTGCTGCTGCTGTCCCACCCCAGTTTACCTTGGAAAAATATCTATGATTACAAGCTTCACGATTTAAGTCCAACGACAACATTAAGTGCCAAAGTGAGGGTGTGAAGGTCGGGACTTTTATGCAGGGAACCACAGTTTGCGTTACAGGCCTGTAATTTATGTTTTTCTTTTTATTAACAGTTGTCACAGTCTTTTCCCAAATGTTTACAAAGCTTTTTAGTTGCACAACCTTAACCGCAGTTTGTACGTGGGAAAAGGGAGGGAATGAAAGCTTTTACCTCATGAAAATTAAATAGACTTCAGTGATTCCTCCCCGAAAAACGATGGTACTACCACAGCTACAAGGCTCAGTCTGACAGAGAGAACCCCTTGACAGGAAACATGCCTGAAAGGTACGACACCCTCTTGCTTTAACATTCCTGGACCAGCCAGGATGCTACAAGACTAAAGCTGACTCTAGTTATAAGTTGTATTTGTATTCAAGCCTCTCTGAAGACTCCTGTATGCTTTAGCCTGAAGCTTGCGCTGGTATTTCTACAGAGGAGCATGGACGGTGGAAGGATGATTAGATTTTTGCTCTCAGCGTCGAAGTTCAGTCACTGTGATTCCAGTTCTGCACGGGTGGGTTGATGTGCACAGAATGAAATTAGCTCACAATTACAGTACCGACAGAGGAAAGCATGGTACATTAAGAGCTGTGTGTTTGATAGCATGACTACCGCAGATTAACTGTACCTAGTGAAGATGTGCAACATGGCGACCTAACCTCACGAGTCTTAAAATATCCTCTCGACATCAGTGACACATATCGACGCTTGCTCAAATCTCATCTGAATTTGCTCACTCGCACACATATGGCTAGCCCACCTTCATCCTTATTCCTGAGCCGTTAAGAGGCATTTACATCTGCAGCATTTTAAGCATCTCCGCGTCTCCACAGACAAGCCAAGCGTCCCCTTCGACCTCCAGCTCCGAAATCTCTCTCCGTGTCTTAACGAGAGGGTCTCGCTCTGAAATCCCCCCCCGCATTAAGGAAACAGAAAAGTATAGCAGAGAGAAGGGGGAATGTGGCAGGACGTATGAAAGCCTGTCATCATTAGAATTGGCGTGTGTGTGTGCGCTGTGGAACTGAGGATATATGCAAATGTTCCAACATCAGAGGAGGGATACATGGATGGGGGATGGAGAGAGGTTCAAAAAGGAGAGGAAATTATGATAATAATGTTATTACATTTCTCACACTACTACTTTTTTATTTTCACATTTTGACAATATACTGTTTGGAATGATTGTATCATAGAAATCTGCATTTAAAAGTAAAATTAAACATAATTCGCAATAATAAGAAAACAGAGGCCTACGACTGCACTCTAGCTCGTATAGCTCTTCGCTTTCTCCTAACAACTGCCTCCTGCAACTGAAAACTTAATTTGATTCAACAATATCTGACTAATTTAGTTTTACGACATTAATAAGGAAATAGCAAAGTCTAATCATTAAATTAGATAAACTAGTCCTGCTAAATGGTAATTAACCTAGCTTGGCAGAGAAGCAGTAATTGTCGTCTCAGTGCTTCTGGCTGTGTTCAAATTCACGTGAATCATTGTGGTTTAGCTAATGATACCTGAAAATAACATATCAAATGCATTAACATACGTTTATTAAACTAGTTTGTTGGTAAAAAAGAAAGCTAGGAATAAAGATCACTATGTGTCTTAGCAGTGTGCCATAGGTTTTCCACAGTTCTAGTACCTCTTTTCTCTCAGCCTCACTATTTTACTTCGTAGTCATCGCTCTTTTGCATGGGGTTAAATGGCGAATTAGAAAAACTGTATTCTTAATTTAGATCCTGCAAAGCTGACCGACGAGTCAGTTCATGCCCTCAGGACAGATGAAACCCATAAACTAGAATTTCAAGAAAACACGGATGCTTCAACTTGTTGACTGCACCTGAGAGAGATCAGGGATCATGGCCTCAGTCATTTATGGTAAAAAAACAACAGTGAGTGGTGTTCTATTTGCACACTGTGGTATGTTGTTTTTCATTCAGAGAGAAGACCTAACCTAATAATAGAGATGGATAAGTGAATTAGAATGAGCAACAGAGTGAAGGGAAAGTCAGCCAGGAGGGAGAAGTTTACAAACTGACCTACTTCTATCTATCTATCTAACCATCCATCCAGTTGTCATTCAGACTGCCTATCGAGTGTGTGTGTGTGTGTGTGTGTGTGTGTGTGTGTGTGTGTGTGTGTGTGTGTGTGTGTGTGTGTGTGTGTGTGTGTGTGTGTGTGTGTGTGTCTGACTATTCCACTTGTCAGCATGCAGTCCATCACCCTCTGCCACAGGGATTGGTGATGACTAGGGCAAGTATGGCATGTGTGTGAAGCATGACTGCAGGCAATAGTGGACGACATGCAAATCTTCTCTCACACGCACGCACGCACACGCAGCTTTTTTGCAACCATCAATCCTTTGCAAAGAAACGCTCAACACTGAGCCTCGTCTTTCTCTGAGGTGTTAGATAAGTGTGTTAAATATCCAACGACAAGAATGGAAACACACTTACACACTCACTGACATTCCGATAAACACTGGAGTTGCTGTTGTCTGGATGTGATTGAGAGAGAGCCTAAAATAGTTTGAGATCACAGCCATTACCCGGGGGAAAATAATTTTCCACCTCGCCAGCAGTGGAAGGATGACAAAAATGACAGCGTGCAATGTCAGGAGAGATAGACTCGCATAAAACACACAAAAAATACATTTAAAATAATGCACATACAAAATCTGACTTCTCTATGATTTTCTTAGACAGTAGGTAGAGGCATGGATTGTAAAGTGGTTCATACAAATCACACAGATCCTCTCCCAAAAAATGTTGGGGTTTGGTTTTTAATATGTAATGAATATTTAGCAGCAGAGAGAACAATATAAACCAGGCAGAAATAAAGAAACAACAATAGAAAAGGTGACAGAGGCTGTCAGTTGCAAGGTGGTTATGAATAGTGTAAACATAAATAAATTCGTCTTTTGGTGAAGTAGACAGTACTTTGTTTAGTTCAGTCCTTTATTTATGCCACCATGCACATGAAATTAAACTAAACAGTTCCTATGATGTCTCCTATAACATCCTAAACAAAATGCAACACCACAACAGCCCATTCACAATGGCCACACAACTGAGAGACTATATTTAAAAAATGCTAGCATGAAGTTATCGCACACTATTTGCCCACACTGCAGTTTATTAAAGAAATAAAGAGGCTACTCACAGGTAAAATCTAGAGAGGCATACAAAAAATAAATAAATTAGATTTACCACACACCTCCACCAAGGCCGAACATACTACGCATGACTGTCGGGAAAAGGAATAGGCCTTATTACCTAAATTATTTATTTGTCATAAAACAATGTCCTGAGTAGAATAAAATACTGTTCTTAGGCTACTCTTTGTCACTTAGTACACATATCAAAATTACTGTTTAGTTTTACGATGTGTATAATGTGTGAAATCAAGCAATAAGTAATTCTGTGTTAGAAGCAACTTTTGCCGCAGATATGTTTGCACATGTAGAAGAAAGACATAGTAAAATCAGCAAAATAGAGTTAGTGTGTAAATCATGTGTCGAGGATAGTGTGTGCAAGAGAGATAACAAGGAGCTAAGTGTTTGTTTGCGATGAACGCGACTTTGTTTCGACGAAGCCTGCGAGCCAGCAAGCAAAAGAGAGTCTGAGGGAAACATTGAGAGCGAGACACCCGTCCAGTGTGTTGTTGTTGTTGTGCGCAGAGGAAGTGTGTGACTGTGTGTCGGACCTGTTTTCGCCAACAGTCAAGCAGCTGCAGTGTTTTCAGTCTGGTTGGTCCGATGAAGTGAATCAAAGCTAATGGAATTAGCCCGACCCCGTGACTCACCACAAACTCTATTCAGGCTCAATGCAAACACACAACTCGGAACAAAGAGTCAAACCCCTGGTGACAGGGGATCACATCACTCGGCCCGTGATTCATTATTATTTCCGTATGAACCAGAACTACCAGTTCTCCATGTTCTCTCCATGGAGTGAATATCCAGCTGAGGTTCACCATTGTTTTACATCGGTTTCTGTCACTCTCCGTCTTCTCCGTTGTTTTTGTTTTGCCCCGGTAGAGTTTCCACAGTTACTCCGATCATTCAACTGCCAACCATTTCCGCTACCTGAAAGCTAACAATAACTAGCGGGGAAAGGCAACATCCAATTTGTTTGCACAGTGGCAGGCATAAATTTAGCCTCAATTGTTTCATCAACTTTTATTCCTGGCTGCAGACAGATTTGCACTGACACATTTTGTTCTCATGCAACTAGTTGTATCATAAAAGTGAGAAATTATGCCATTAGTTTAGCTCTATTCGGTAGCATTACTGCAGCCCATGCATTTGACAAGTGAGGCGTGAGGCTGGAGCTAAAAGGTTTTGTCTGAAAGGATCATGGCAGCTGTCAAGTGTGGATGCTGAAAATGGGAGGCATAGCAGTTGACATCGTTGTCTATCAGCTGTCATTTTCTCTCTGGTCATTTTCAATGTGTGTGTGTGTGTGTGTGTGTGTGTGTGTGTGTGTGTGTGTGTGTGTGTGTATAGCTGCTTTTAGACACGCTCTGAACTCCGGATATATTATTCGGTGAGGGTGTATGTTAGAATCCAGAGGATTTACAGCGATCAAGTGGGTAAGTTGATGAAAAAAATTAAAGAAAACAAATATCTCTGGATGAAAAGTTTGTAGTTTGCAAAGACAACGAGATTCAAGAGCTTTTGGCGATAATGGCCGACGCTGGGGTCATTGTGTTGTAAACAAACAAAAAAAAGTTGACTGTTGCAAACGCATCTTACTTTAAGAATCTACTGCTCTCTTGTTCATATATGAAAGGCAACGTCCGGAGGCAGTCTGGACCCAATTGTCTGAAAATGGCTGATGTTTGTGTGTTTCAGGGGTTTTAATGCTCCAAATGGGAAAAAAAAGTACTGGAAGTACAGGCTGACATTGACAGATCCCCCACACAACATAGATAATACGGTCTTATCCGCTTTTAAAGAAAAGTTAACTAGTAAATAAGATCATAACACCTACGCTCCTTTAATCACAGCTCAAGTTATAAGATGCTGTGGGGAGAAAGTGAGACAAGGCACATGGCAAAAGAAAGAAGGCTTTAATAAGTCAAATAATGAAATAACAAGAGATGTGCTTTAACGTAGGGACGGTGTAAAGATGAGAGTTACAGAGAAGAGAAAAAGGGAAATGAAGGGTAAGTATAAGAGCAGTAATTAGAAAACATTTAAAATAAAGATAGAGGGAAACAGGGAGTGTTCTGATAAGTGGGTCACTGTGGTGATGAGGCAGAGGGGACGGAAGGAGGAGGATTGTGCAACAAATAAAATCCTCACAGCTCAGTTTTCTACCTCTCTCCGCACTGCCATGCTGTGTCACATCAAAGCGGCGAGGAGGAGCTCAGGGTTCGATGAATTCATCTTATGAGACAGAGTGAGACGAGGGAGAGAAAACTACCGCACAAGGAAAAATACATGGGGAGGGACGGGACAAGAACAAAACGAAGAGACGGGAAGCCCAGAGGATGAAGGTGAACAAGAGGACACGGGCGGGAGACATGATTTACAAAGCACGGAGAGGGGGATGAAAATACCTGGAACAGTGACGACAGATTAGAGCGACTGTAAAAACATGTGTTTCATCAGCTGCTCATCCACCCCCCGCCGTCTCACAGCACCTCCCTATTGCCCCTCCAGCGATGCAATTTGCTGAAACCATGCAGCACAGATGAAGTGACTTCACTGGGTAAAGTTAGCTGCTGCAGCAGGCGCTTTCCCACGCTGATTCAGCTGTACTCTAGAGGACACACTGCCGCATATCAGAGGGAGAAGTGGTTGGAAGACAAAATGGGTTGGAGGGAGAAATTAACCCTCAAGGGAACATTTTGGTTTAAAATAAGAGTGATTATGCAGGATGGTTATGGGAAATTAATTGTGATGTAAATTAATCATTTGTTCCCTTCTCATTGCTCACTCTATCTGGATAGGGATACCTCCACATTAATACATTTTAACATATCACTTTTCCACATTTACATCCGCTGTCCACACTACTCTGGAGATGCTTGGAAACAAAGCTTGTAAACTCTGCTTGTAAACTCTGCTTGTAAACTCAGCTTGGAAACTCCAGGTCTTAGTCTGGACAGACAGAAACAATGACACGCATCTTCGCCTCCTAATTGGATCCTATCGTCACAAGTCCACTACCACTGGTAAATGCAAATCGTTGCTCCCATTTACTTCCAGTAACAGTTCAATCTCGTCATTGGCCCAAGCCAAGAAAACCTTAATTTCATTCGGCCGTTGTTGTTCATGTTGTTATGCAACTAAGCAACCAATAATGAAAATAAATATGTCTATTATTTCTGAAATGGCACTATAGCACTTGTCTGGACAGATATTCTGTGGACGTGGCCCTAAAGGACAGACTCAAACTAGTGGCTAGTGATTTACAGTTAATTGTTGTATTTCCTGCATTATAACTACATGTACAACCTTACTGTGCTTTAATTATATTCCCCCATGTTTTTCTTTACTTCATGATAAAGAGTTAAGCACACTATGCGCCTATGATGCCTAAGACGTGCAGGACGGTCAAGAAGCTTCGGAGACCCTCACATCAGATGATGGGAGGTTGTGCCTGAACATTTCTGTAACTTACTGAAACCAACAATCCAACATTCACACCAATTTCATGCTATGACTTGCCAACTGTGCAAAAATAACTAATAACCACTACAAACACTTTTGATTTCCTACATGGCTGGACAAGTTTACCGAACAACAGGCTCTGATTGAGCACAACCCAAACCTTACTTACACAGCTAGAGCTACTTCAACTTCCATTTCACCTTTGTCTCCTAGAATTGAGACTATCATCCCCCCCATGACCCTCAGAAAAGCATAAGCAATATAGATGGCTGGAAGGTCAAAAGGCTTGAAATCATATCATCTTCTTTTGGTAAAAAAAAAAATCCTGATTTAAACACACAATAACTATTAGGTTGTACTGTCAACCATGGAAATGCTAGCATATATCTTGTGACCCCATTTCATAGTTTTGTGGTTCAGGGGCACATGATTCATTTCACTGCATTAACCAGACAAACAGTTTCCCCCTCTGGCTGATGTATTGACAGCTGAGGCCCATTAGGACCTTTACCCTCAGAGTAAAAACAGTGGCTCCAGCTAAACTGGACAAAAACGTCAATAGCATCAAGGTCACAAGCAGTCAGCCAATCAGCAAACTAGCATATCAAGACACAAATGGATTTATTCAAATTACAGCGACGATTAGAAAACCCTTTGTTGTGAAGGCAAAGAGAACAAGCAGAGCTGTAGCAGCAATAAATCAAAGCTGACCCGGTCTTTTCTGTCTCTATTTCCATTTTCTATGAAGTGATTTGACTGTGCCACTTCCAAAATGTGCCGAGTCATCCCGCACATGCAAAGGTAAGATATCGAATAAACAACACACCCTCATCCGAACACACCTCGGACTTTGAAAGTCAAAACAACAATCTTCCTTCTTCCCCCTCCGTCTCAGACACGTGTGAATGACGACAGTGTCTTACATCTGTTCACAGCGCCAACCATAGAGAGTGAGTCAGTGTTTTGTACACAACCAGTTTATAAACGGCGACAGTGAAACCAGTGATTAAGGGGATCATCGCGGGATGGGAGGAGATGTCATAGGAAGACACGAAAGTCTGTGTGTGAGTGTGAAAAGTCAACATCTCTTCCCTTTCACAGGCTCGGCGGCGATCCACTCTGCAGCTGGTTCTCCGTTTGCCTGTCAAACTAAAAATCACTTTGAAGCTGACATCCCCAAATGAAAGATGGCTAGAGAATAATTCACAAAAAAATTATCTAAATGGTTAAAATGGGAAGTATGTCACTGACTACGATTGCACTTGGCGTTTTAAGATCTTTCTCTCGTACCACTTTGTCTTGGGACTCCAGGGGCTATATTTGCAAGACCCATAATTCAAGTTTATAACCTACAGACATTTTGTTCTTTCCCAATCTTTTTTTTTTTTTTTTTGCCAGATCCATCTTTTTTTTCCTCCAGCAGGCAGACTGATATGCCTCCCAAGGGTTGGCAGTAATATCCACTACCACTATGACAGCATTGTGCCATCACAGCTCAGCCCATAAACACAGAGTACGGGGTTAATAGAGTGGGAAACCACAAAGGACGAGGAGGAAAGGGGAGAGGAAAGAAGAGAAAGATGGAAGCTGACAGCAAGAACAAAAAGAACGGTTTCATTTCATCATTATTATTTTATTTTTATCATAATTTTTTTCAGAACATTAGCTTCTCTGGAAATGGAGATGCTTTGGCTTCACCTCATGGAACCCGTCATGTCACACTTTAACATTTATGATGATAATTATTGATATAGACTAATATAGACATTTTTGATGATATTGTCCCGACCTATTTGGAACCACTCATATGATTATCGGTGTCAGCAACAGACCTATGATGACTAATCCACATTTATGTGAAAGCCACACTGGCGGTACGACAAACACTGGAGGGAAAAATCACAGAGAAAGAAGCGGAGGAGGATGAAAAGCAGGTGGGTGGGAGTCTTGACGGATCTGAAGTTGAGACGAGGGAGAGGAGTAAAAGGAGGAGAGAGTGACAACAGGATGTGAGGGATGACAGGAAAAAGGGGAACAAACACATTGCAACCTTTGCCCTTGGTTTTGCATTTGCGATAAGACACTTGACACCTTTCTGCTGCCGGTGTGTTTATAACCGTTTCAGCAGCTGGTGGCTATCTGCTCTCTAAACGGCGTTCATGTCAACACCGCCGATTTGTTTAGCAGCAGACGCATGTGTCTGCAGGTGTTGTATGAAATGTGTCAACGCGTGCTTGGACACAGACGCCAAGCGAGAGTCTAATTTAGTCTGTGCAATTTAAATGGCTGATAGATGAAATATGTGCCTTCCCACACACAACAAACAACTATGACCTTCTCCCAACCGGATCCATTAACGCATCAGGGACACTTATTAAAACAAACATCCTCTGTATCATATTCCTCTACATATCTGCTACCTGCTTGTTTGCACTGTTTTTACTTACCCCTGATAAATGTGCAATAATATATATTAATATGCACTTATATAGAATAAACTTGTCACTCTGTATTGAGCTCTATTTTACTTTATTTTATTTAAATGTATCTTATTTAAATTTCCCATACTTCTTCCCACAGCACAAAGTGTAGCCAAAATATCGCAAATACGGGCGCCACCATGATGCGCTTTTGACGTAATTTGGAGCCATAGTCTGAGCAGTAGTGTTCGTGGTGTTGAGTTGCAGTATCAAGGTCCCCTAGATACATGTGTTCAACTAATCTCATCAAATAACAAATTAAATCGAAATAAAACGAAACCTACAAGAAAAATATTGATCGCCCCCTGGTGGCTGGCTGCAGTACATGTCATAAACCCCACCTCCTCTTTCTGAGTGGATGGGACGTGGACCAAACTTAAAGGTCAAAGTAAACGTCAAATACATTTTTCTTAACGATAGTACTTTTAGGTAATTCAAGTGTTCATTTAACTGCTAAATTTGGTTTCAATTAGTCACCCTCAATGGGGTGAGATGTCCCGATTGACAGCTGAGTGACTCGCGATTGGTCGAGTGCATTTATCGGCTGGACCTACCACGGTTTCATCGTTTGATCGCTACGGCGTAGACGCTGACTCCAAACAACATCTCTATGCAGATATCCTCTTTTTCTATTTTCTATACTTATCCGCACCTTCTCTAATGTCTTTCACTTTGTGTATGATTTCGACCGTCACACATTTTGAGGGCGAGCGTCTTGAAAACGAATTAGGTAATCACGCTTACCTCACTTCCTGCTATCAGTCAAAGTGAGATGTGCTCGATTGATCTCATCCATCAGCTGTCAGCGGTGATGGATGCACATTAGACAGGGACAGTAATGAAGACGCCTCCTATATACCCGCAGCATGACCTACACTATAAAAAAGTCTGCCTTTATGTCTGCAGCATGTGTACGTACAGTATATCCAGTAGCATTATGTTTCCGTCTTTGTGTGTCATTATGTGTGTGTTTCTCCCCGGCGTGCTATTCCTAAACCTATTGAACATCGATAATGACTTGGCTTGAATTGCACTGTTTACTCCTCCTCTGCTTTCCTACGAGGTTCACATGATACACGGTCGCTCTCCTTCCCAGCAAGAAAAAACGATGTGAAAGGCGAGGATGGGGGAAGGTTATTGACAAGGTCGCAGGACAAAAGAAGTGGGGGGGGGGGGGGTGGTGAAGAGGCTTGATTCTTTCTTCTCATTTTGATGCTAAGGGGGAAATGAATTCAGCAACAAGACCAAAATTTCTTTGTCCATGACACACATGTACAAACGTCGCCTTGAGACAGACCCTTCAACACAAAATAGTGGGAAACAACCCACCCCCACTTCTTGTGGTGATCATTATCCAGAGAGAAAGAGAGCAACAGACAGAGGAGTCAGTATTATCCACGAGAAGATGCTCCTGATGATCTCCTACTTCCCCTTTACTCCATTTGCTCCCAATATGTACGCTGACCTGCGCATGTGTGTGCACTCATCCATTTATGGAAAAGACCCCCGACCGCTCGCCACCCCGTATCTGACAAACACGCATGGCCTTATCCACACACACACACAAGGCCTCAGGGCAGAGCACTGTGTCTGCGCTTGTACACATGAATAACCTTCACTGAGTGGGGCTCTATTGAAGGCCGAGCCGTTGAAAAGTAGGGCATTACAGTGTCTCCCTCCCGTTACTCTGCAGCATGCACCCCAACAACACACGGAAAAACTGCAGAGTCTGCGAGCCGACATCAGATTTTGAACTCTTCATCAGTTTCTGCTCTCTCTCTCTCTCTCTCTCTCTCTCTCTCTCTCTCTCTCTCTCTCTCTCTCTCTCTCTCTCTCTCTCACAAAGCAAAGGTCTTTTCCTCGACAGCCTCCATCGATTGCGTCGCGGTGCTCTCAGACAGACTGACACACTCTGCCTTTTAATCACCTGGACGTGACCTCAGCATTTAACTGCAATCCTCATCAGCCCAGTCTGGGACAGAGTGGGGGGGGGGGGGGTCATTTAGAGTGTGCAAAGGAGAGAGAAATGAGGACTGTGCTGTGCTTCGAACTAGGCGAGATTACGCGTAAGATTTACATGGTGCATGAGCGGGGATTATGAACAAATAGTCCCTGGGCCCAGTCAGGTAATGAGCCCACCTTCCTACCTTTGCAGGACCCCAAGAGAGTGAACATTATTGTGTCGTTTATAGTCATTTTGTTTCTCTTTCTGGTTGTTATGTGTCTTGTTTTTATTCATTTATTGTCCCTATGTGGTCGTCTAGTTTCTTTTAACGAAGCTCTGTAAATTCAAACAAGAAATTTTAACAGTCGCTTTAAAGAGAGGCTCCGGCACATGAGTCTGCTGACTTCTCGGGCTCCTGGGCCTGTGTTAAGTAGCGTATCGGTGGCCCAAAGCTAACAGGTCTTTCAGTTAATGGAGACTAGAAACATGAAGGATTTGTTTTTCCTTTTTTTCTTATGGACTCAACTTGAAATCAAAATTTGTGCTAAAAAAATCTGTCAATCAATGAGATGACAGAAAATTAATCTGTAACATTTTTGATAAATCATTTCATTTACCTATAATTTTTGTTCCCAGTCAAATTTTAGGGTTCACTACTGTTCTATGCAAAAGAAAATCAGCAAATCCTCACATTTAATAATATATTTAGCTTAATCTAACTTTCACAACAGTTACCTGATTTTTAGTATTGTTTAATTAGTGACTTTGATGCTGCTGTAGCCAGGAGTAGAGCTGCACTGGGAGCACTTGGATGTTTCGTGATCTCTCCCTCCCTCCATCTCTTCAAGTCACCCCCTCCTCTACGCTCTCTGCCTCTTCTCCCCTCTGTCCTCTGAACAGAGGAATGAACAGAGGCTACATTTCTCAGGAGAGCAGAGAGGGATCCATCTCTGACACATCTCACCCTCTGTCATTCAATAGCCCAGAGAGAGAGAGAGAGAGAGAGAGAGAGAGAGAGAGAGAGAGAAAGAGAGAGAGAGAGAGAGAGAGAGTTTCAAAAGGGAAGTCTCTTTCTATTTAAATGTCTTATCTGATTGTCTTGAGGTTAAATTAGCTTTTGGATATTTTAAGTAATATGCTCACTGGGCGTTAGATGAGAAGAATGATACCAATCTGTAGCTTAGCATTGCCCGCGGGAACAGCTAACTTGGCTCTGGCACGTACTTTTCTGTTAAAACATACATTGGGCTGGATGCAGTACAAGTCATAAATCCCACCTCCTCCATGTTAGCACATATGGATCAAACCTTTGACTGTATATTACTGTAGATGGACAACATGACAGCTCCTAAAAGTGAAGCCAAAATCATCTTGATCGCCTCCTGGTGGCTAGCTGCACTATAGGTCATAAACCTTTCCTTCTCCACATTAGCAGGTGGGACATTGACCAAACTAAAATGTCAAAGTAGACGTTAAATAGATGTTTTTTAAGGTGAAATGTCGTGATTGACAGCGGAGACTGACTCATGATTGGTCGAGTGCGTATAACGGCAGTACCTCCACACCAAGGATCACAAATGCTCAGGTGACCTCAAAAGTGCAAGATGGCGGCAGCTGTATCCGGGATATTTTAGCTTCATTTTTGTACAATAGGAAGAAGAGGAGACACATCGTCCATCTTTATATGGCTTATGGTTAGTGTCCTTATATGTGAATGGTATCAGTCCTCTCATCTATGTGAGGACACAAATAAGTATATTTCCCCAAAATGTTGACCATCAAAGTTTTCCTACATTCATTATGTAGCAGTAAAAACCTGTTAATTTGAAATGTATCTCTTAAATTGGGAGTTAGCTACTGATAAGTCTTTTCCTGCTCTGGATTTTTATGTTGCTGCGTAGTAATTTTTTGGACACAAAAATCCCAGACAAAAACAAAATCCAATTTGCGTGAATTAACCTTTTCTCCACTTTGTTACTTTCAGCATCAAGGCTCCACCGTCGCCCCCCCCAACACAAACACAGTCTGTGATGTCCTCCAGTATCAGGTTTTCTTATGAAACAGATACAGAGGCTGACCTTTAAGCCAGGTCAGTGCAGCCAACTCTCTCTCTTGCTCTTTAACACACACACACACTACACACACTACACACACTAAACACACTAAACACACTAAACACCTTTGTCCACCTTATGGTCTTAACGTGGAGGTGTTAGCAGGCATAAAGTAGGTCTGATTTCCACTTTCGTGTGACCAGACATCACCAGTGAAGCAGCGTTCAGATGAAAGAAAGCTTCCACAATGCACCACAGCAGCGTGTCACAATAATGATCTACACATTTCATCACCTGTCATCCTCTGAAATCCTGCCATGCCTTTCTACTGCCATTCAGCACTGTGCTGGTTCCAGCATCCAGCATGATATCAGATTTTATCATGCTGGCAATAACGCCATGGAGCAAGAGGATTATTGTATGATATCATCCCATTTGATGTGCGAAAGTCATAATGTGAGGAGGTGTCATGCTGCTGGGAATATCTACAATGAAATGTGGGAAAAGGGAAGTCAAGACAAGGGGGACGTCTGCAGATAATAGAGTGAAGGCTTTTTCCCACAGTGGAGCCATGATAGCTGAATCAAAGATTGATTTCTGTTCTTCAAGAAATCACAGCAGGGAACGCAGAGGCAAGACAAAAGGCGAATGTTGCATGGCCGAGACGTGACTGTCTGAGATCAACACTGGGACGGTGCACGCCTGCTCTCTTTGAAAACATCAAATGGACTGGTCGATCAGTGTGTGGGGAGGCAACGTTCGACTTGTAGATCAAGCGCACCTGCTGACAACAGACCGACGTGCAGCCAAGAGCTCGTCCTGCTTTGAAATGTAAACCAGTCCACCCTTAGACTGACTGCCCAGCTCTTTTTTTACTGAGTGAAAACCACAGCAGGGCTATAAAGAGAGGAGGAAGCTCACAAACAAGACGGAAGACATGAAGACAGCAGCTGAGGGTTTAGACGGCTGCAAGGAAGATTCACCTTTACTGATGTCTTAGATAGAAGCAGATTGGAGCTGCAGGAGACCACACGGGCTCCATTTGAAAAGTCTATTCGCCTTCAGTGTTTGCATTGCAATACTCTCAATGTTTCCTGATGACAAGCAGCGCCTTGCTGTGATTTGTGCAGGTGTTTCTCCTCTGCACATGCACACACATTGCAATCGATCTTTGGAATAACCTGAAATTCAGCATGCTGCACAAATGAATAACCACATGTGCACCACTGAGTACACAAAGCTTGACACACACACACACACACACACACACACACACACACACTGGCACACAAATGCATCAAAATCAAACCCATCCCCTCAGCTATTCGTCTGACAGGTTCATGTGAGCAGGCACGTGTTGTGTGTTCACGCTCACACCGCCCGTTCCGTCTCCGATTGGCTGTGTTGGAGGTGACAGACACGCAGAGGCTGTGCCCGTGGCGTGCACGCGTGCATATGTGCGTGTCTGCGTGCGGGCCCACTGCTGTGAGGAAGCGGGTCAGAGCCCGAGGAGGCGATTGGCTGGCGAGGAGAGTCACAGCATCAGCAACATCCTTAACCCACTGCCCTTCTTTCCTCCTCTCCAGCCCAACACCTCCTCCCACTTGGCTCTGGCAGCATACTGTTTATATGCGTGTGTGTGTGTGTGTGTGTGTGTGTGGTATCGGGCACACGCACGCACACATTAGCTATCCATCTCTCTCTCTCTCTCTCTCTCTCTCTCTCTCTCTCTCTCTCTCTCTCTCTCTCTCTCTCTCTCTCTCTCTCTCTCTCTCTGTCCCCTCCTCCTCTTCCAAACGCAACCCCCCATACCCCTTAAAATGTTAAAGAATGCGACTTGTGGACGTGAGAGCGCAAATTAATTGGACTGTCAATATCGTCTGGCGACAGATCCTCACTCTAAAGGTACAAAGGGTTTAAAAGGTCAAATCTCTGCTACAGCAAGGATGCAGGGATTCATTCCAATGCGCTCTTTATATCGATCATGCGTTTAAGATACATTTTACTCTAAAGGACATCTCGATATAGAGACTAATATGGTTCAGGGAATAAAATTACAACCAATGCAAAAAAAACCCGCATATTCTCAATCTAGACAAATTAGATCGAGTCTGATGAATGGCACGTTTTCGGTGAAACACTGGTGCGTAAAAGGCGCAAACCGTGCGCTTTCTCTCGCCCTCGACCTCGTTTACACCAGCCGTCCCTCTCTCTCTTTCACTTCGCGACAGAGACGGTGAGAGATGAGACAATGCATCGTCAGGCAAAGAGCCACACCATCAAACCAGACAGCTTTGTGTCGCTTAGACTCTGCAGCAGCGACTCAGTAGGGCAGCAGGTATCAATGTATCAGAGGACAAAGACACATAAACCAAGGGCTATTCACTGGAGGGGGTTAAGGAGATGCAGTGAACAGCTTGGAACATCTAAAAAAATCACAGATGAGAGGCGAACAGCTGCAGTCTGGTCCAGAAAACCCAAATACATTCATCAAACAAAGGAAGAATCACCAATCCTATATCAGATTGAGTGTGTAAATTTGATATGCGGTTATATTTGAGTCATAAACCGATATATTTGAGAGATCAGGAACCCAGGAGCAGGATTTCTCCACCTGTCTCCATGTGCATTTGAGGGTGTCTGTGCCAAGTGCCGAGTCGAAGATGTGCGCTCCACACTCACCTCGCAGTCGTACAACTCACTGAGCTGCTCGATGATCCACTCCTCCAGCACGAGTCTTTTCCGCAGCTCCTTCCTGTCGTACTTCACCGTCACTTTGCCCTGCCGCTTCTGCACCGGGTCGTCCCCGGTGATGGGGCCGGAGCCCACGCAGCTCACCCCGGACGCACCTTGGAAGAAGACGCGGCTGCCGGCGGTGGGCAGAGGGGCACTAGTCTCGGTGCTGGCGGCCGACATTGCGGGATGCAGGGGGGGTTATTATAACAGAGAAGTGTGTGTCTGTGTGGATGAGAGGGGGGATGCTGAGCTGAGAGGTTGTGGGTGCTGCACGGCAGACAGGAGACTGGTGAGGGGCTTTTAAACAGCTGCTATTTAAAGCGCAGCGCCGGAGACAGTCGAGGAGGCGGAGCCACACTGTAAGAAATGAGCATAGGTGCCTGTCTTGTTTTCAAATAGATGTTCATATTTCCCATAATAGAGAAAAACAAATGTTCATACACAGAGTGGAATGAAATAACTGAGTTCTATCAGTATTAAGGTGAATTTCATTTAATAAAACATGAGAGAAAATTGTCCATTCCACCACTAAAAATGGCAAAAAAATGGTTCTGCAAAGAATTGAATTAAAATCTCTCTAATTACCCTTAAAGATATCATCAGCAGTTTGTGGTTCAGCCAACATTATTAAAGATGTCTATATTTTTTGCAGTGTGTCAGCTAAATTCCCTACATGGTGCTCCTCGTGCACCAGCGCGCACTGGAGAGTTCTGCTCCTCTATAACCATGTGTTTTTGATTTCATTATTTACCAAACTATTCATGTTGGGTATTTACGTCTTGTTGTGTGATGTGCAGATGTGAACAGGATTGGATATGCACACCTGAAACTGGATCACCAACATGGACTGTATTTATATGCTGATCGTGTCTGAACCCAAACACAGTCAGACATTGAAGGACACCTTTGCGCCACCTTTTGGTCATATGGAGTATTTTTTCATAATAAAATAAATATATAAATCCGGCTACTTGATCAGTTTGCTACAGTGTTCTCTCGACACAAAACTTCACTGAAATAATGATGCAATGTGGTATTTAATTGACAATTTAATTGACAATTTCTTCTAAGATTGTCCTGGGTAACACCTGGCCTAGGACCTTATTTTGCATAGGGTTTCTGTCTTTAAACCAAGTGTGGGTAACCTCTGGACTGCGGGCCACATATTGCACATTGAACTATTCATAAATACAAATAAAAATCATATAACAAAATAACAAAAACTTGTAGACTAAATTGTCCTTCAAGTTAGTCCCTGATTTACGCCTCTCAGTCAGGGTGAATAAAAACACATGTAGATGTTACCTATCATCGCTGACACTGACAATCATCATGCTTGGTGACGATCAAGAAAGATTAAAGTAGATGCAGACTGTTGTTATTCAAAGGAAAAATGTTCTTGTGACAAACCCATTCCTTTTGTGAAAAGTAGACATGGAGTTGATATTCATTATCATGTCCTGTTCAAGCATAAGGACATCTGACTATGCTGAGACGTGTGAAAAACTCCTTCAGGCATTTGACAAAAGGTTGCAGGACATGAAAAGTAAAAAAACCCATCTTTAATCAGCAAAAACTAAGTATATACAAATGACCTGCCTCTGCTCGAGTTCTATTATCTGAACATCTATAGGATTTTCCCATTCGGAGGAAACATGCACTGAAGATCTCCAACTCAAGACTCATTTTTAGCTCAAGACCAAACCTGGAAAATCCTCTGAGTTTCATCATCATCACTACCATCTGACATCAGACATCGTCATATTGTAATAATCTTTACTTGAATGTGTTACAAATGCTTAGGAAACAAAGGAAATTGCCACATTACAGATGAATCTGAAGTACATAGTGATGTAGTAATCTAATGTAAACTTTATACTTAACACCATAACAACAAGTTGAATAATTAACACAGTTTAAGTTTATAGCACAGTAAAGGAATTTATGATAATGTTGCCTTTATGGTGGCCATGCATAAGATATATTGTGCTGCTACACATCAGTCATGTGATTTAGCACCTTAACCAGCATCCGGGCTGCTGATAAATGTGTTCAAAGTCACACAACAGGGAAATAACAAACAACCCGTTTGACCTCTTGGCAGCCGCATGCACACACGTCAGATAACAGTAACAGTGTTTCATAACATCAGGTCAGTTGCGCCAGACCGGAAAAAGAAAAAAAATGATCAAGTACCCATATCCTCTTCTCTGCAGCCTGCCAGGCAGGCAGTCATGGCTCTCCTGTCCATCCTCACGCCTGCTCTGGTTGTGGTCCTGTGCCTGGTGATAGGCTTCATGCTGTTAAAGCCACAGGAGACCACGTGGACCTCTCCGGCACAAACCACAGCGGGGTCGAGACCTTGGGTGGACCAGGACCTACAGGATGATACAGAGATCACAGCAACGGAGGACGGTAAGAGAAGAAACTTGGCAGGGCTGAACTTTCCTTTTCAGTCCCAAAAGTACATTCAAGTTTACATTTGTTCCATTAAAGCTTCACAATGATAGAAAATGTATTTTACACAGCATACACGATTTAATGTTCTGTGTTGTTGCTTTATCTTAAAACTTTGATGTCTTTTATTAAACAAATTGCCAAACATTGGTAAATATTTAACATGATTATACATTAACATCTGAGCTCATCACACATTAACTACCTCTCTTTCTTTCTCTTTGGCAGCAGAAACAGCTGCTTTCGTTTGGCTAACTGTCTAAAACCTTGTAATATTCAATGTACTGTTACATATGACAACGAGGAAACAAGATCTACGGAGAGCTTCGTGGGCTTGATTGAATTGAAGGGGATTGTGGGAACTTAACGGAGGTATAGTGCCATTCTAGTTTAGCCCTTTGCTTTAGTTTTACTCTACAATACCTCACACTACACTTCATACTAACACAAGAACACTGCTGATGTCACTAAACACATCTTCTGCTCGTCCTTCTGGTACAGTAACTTCTCTAGTGGCCTTTTGGCCCCTTCTCCTGTATTTGGTCTTGGCCTGAGGACCTGGTTGTGACTGCTGCACTCACTGTGGTCATCTTATTTGTAAAGATTTTAGCATGAATAAAAATCTGACAGAGCCTTAATACGACAGTGAGAAAACTGTTCGTGGTCTCTCTCCCCCAATGTAAGTGATTTGGGGCTATACAAATTCATTTAAATTGTAGGAGGTGGAGGACCGATTGTTTTAAAGGTGGAAAATAATTGAATTATTGTGTTATTGTAGAAGGCAGTTTTGCACAACTGATGCTGGAGAGAAATGTGCTTAGAGGATGTAAGGCAGCGAGGACGAGTGGATGGGAGAGGTTGCAGACGATGTAGAGGTTGTGGAGTGGGAACAGGTGGAATGAAGGGCTATTCCACCACAGACACATGCAGTGAAGTGAATAAAATAGTGGTCAGAGTGCTGTGGTCTGATCGTATGTCAGTTTATGGCACAATTCTGGGTGGAGCATCCCTCCACCCTCCTATTCATCCCAATCTCCTCCCAACATGGACATCGCCCTTTGCTCTGATCATAATTTCTATAGTTGGCACAGGTCACCTCATAACAAATGATAACTATGGGTTGTAATGAGCTGCTGCACAGAGAACCTCTGGAGCTATTTATCACGAGAGGACAGACTTAGTCTTTCATATTGTGACGTAAATGTTTTATGGCAGACTGTTGCAACCATTATTTTTGCATTATTCAAGATGACTTTGACTCATCAAAACAAATCGAAGAAGTCTTTGCAGATGCCCTCATATTAATGCCTCTCTTGTACCCAAATAAATAGAATTATTGACCTGGTGTGCTCTTGAATGCTAAGAACCGTGGATGAAGCCCATGATGGTTACTCGCTTGGTGTCAAACAGTGATGGAATGTTTGATGTCAGAGCCCCCATATGGATTTTGCTCCCTATTTAACGTAGGCAGACTAGTTCTATTGTAGTTCTTCTTTTAAATTGCTCCTTAAACATAATCCTATTTATGTATTTTATCCATTGTATTCTCTTTTCTCTGCTCATGTCTCCTTTTATCAACCTGCAATTTCGTCCTGGTAAAGCACTTTGTAACAGTAACCAATTTTGAACTTTTATATCAGAATCTTTTCTGTCATTGTGTTAGAGGATGTTGATTTGGTGGACAACAATGAGGAGGATGACCTTCCACACGTGGCCTTCTCCCTGCCGCGTTATCCCGAGGAAACAGCTCTGAAGAGAAGCAAAGATTTCTACAATCTGATGAACCAGCGGAGGTCTGTCCGATTCATCAGCCCAGAGCCGGTCCCAAGAAAGGTCATCGACAATGTCATACGCACTGCAGGCATGTAAAAAAAACTGACCACTGTCAATCTGCCATTAAGTAAGTTAGATGCTGCTATGTAATGTATTGTCTTTCTAATTTTTTCGGTGTATTGGCACCTCTTTTCCCTCTGGGCAGGTACGTCCCCCAGTGGCGCACACACAGAGCCCTGGACATTCGTTGTGGTCTCAGACACAGAGATGAAGCATCAGGTCAGACTGCTGGTGGAAGAGGAGGAGGAGACGAACTACCGTCAGAGGATGGGGGACAAGTGGTTGCAAGACTTGGCCAAAATAAGGTGAACACCAACACTTGCTCCATAGTGAGCTCTGTACCAAAATTCATACGCAATTATTAGGACCATTGTAAAGTTTAACCTCATCTAATTTCACACATGTCCTCTTTTCTCGTGCAGGACGAATTGGATTAAGGAGTATTTGGATGTGGCACCATACCTGATCCTCATCTTCAAACAGACCTACGGGACTCTGCCGAACGGCAAGAAAAAGACACACTACTACAATGAAATCAGTGTCTCCATATCCTGTGGAATCCTGCTGGCAGCACTGCAGGTAAAGGATTGAATCAAACCTCCATCTGTTGTCGCGGTCAGTTCATAAGAGCATGCAAGATAGAACTGCCCAGCAACTGACTACATTTTGTCTCTGTCCATTTGCTCATCAGAATGTGGGTCTCGTTACTGTCACATCGACTCCCCTCAACTGCGGCCCCCGGCTCAGGCTGCTCCTCAAAAGGCCGGCCAATGAGAAGCTGCTGTTGCTGCTTCCCGTAGGTTACCCTGCATCTGATGCCACCGTGCCGGATTTGAAACGCAAGCCGCTGGGTGAAATTATGGTGCACGTATGACAGGATCAATCTGCAGAGGAAATAAAGTGGGAAAAAAAAGCTAATTATATGTTTCTTCATCTTCTTTAACGAAGGCATATTTGATATGACCCTGTTTTTATTCTGCTTTGAGTCTTGCAAACAAGCATTCAGTTCACAATCAAATGTTTATTTAAGAATGGGATGGATTTATTTCCTAATATTTATAATAACTGAACTACAGAGACCACTGAGAAACAACACATACATTAACATAAATAGCCTGGGGCAATTATGTAGGCAGCATACTTACCATAGAGAGATTCTATCGCAACCTCCAATAGACAGCACCATGTGAGCACACTGATCACCCTGCAACTTACACTGCATCGACAAACAAGCCTACACACTGTTCAAGTGACCACCACCCTTCAGACCTACCATGCAAAGTGGTGTACATCCCACGACTACTCTCCGCAGGTCGTCCAACTGCCTAAAGAAAAATGAAAAAGACAACACAAAAAAAAACTTCATAGCGAGACTCAGTTCACAATAAAATATTTTTAAAAGCATTCAATACAATTCTAAAAGGTCTAGCAGTCCATCAGGAATGTGATGCATTAGACGTTGGACCAACAGCATAAAACAAACTCAGCAGAAGTAGAAGAATCTGCAAAGACGGGGAAACAAGGACGGCGATCAACTGGCAACCAAACACATTGGAGGGAATAACCCTCTGACGTTCAGGACACAGCCACACAACAACTGGATGTACAAGAAAGCTCATTAGGTGTCCGGCAGAAAAATAAAACCCATCTTTTTCTCCACAGCAGTCACCATCAACCAGGCATCAGACAAAGAGGCAGTAATGGCCCACACCTGTCGTTATAAAAGGGGGGGGGGGGGAGCTCTCCAATCTGTACCTACCAGGGCGGTGCTAATCTAAACTGTCACCCACACACAAATAATGATTGTGTGTGTATGGACAACACAAAGGGTGCCCACTAGACAAACTATCTATCTATCTGTCTGTCTGTCTGTCTGTCTGTCTGTCTATCTATCTATCTATCTATCTATCTATCTATCTATCTATCTATCTATCTATCTGTCTCATGCACCCACATTAAGCAGCTCCGTCTGTCTCCCTCACCGCCGCTAGGTGTCACTAACGCTCCCGGACGTCGTCGGGCCGGTCGCAGTAGAAGAAGACGGGAGGCCTCAGTGCGCGTGCGTAAACCACGTACACCGATGATCAGACAGTCTCTGCTGGATGCTAGCTGGCTAGCAGGCTAGCTTACGGTCTGTCAAGTCGCACACATTGAGCCAGGAGGGGAAGCGCGGCGGCGGAGAAGAAGCAGCAGAAGCAGGGCGACCCCAGCGCCCGCGACGAAATGGCCGGGCAGCAGTTCCAGTACGATGACAGCGGCAACACCTTTTTCTATTTCCTGACGTCCTTCGTGGGACTCATTGTGATCCCGGCCACATATTACCTCTGGCCCCGGGATCAGAATGCTGGTAAGGCCCGATGTCTGGCTCTGTGCTAACTTAGCTAACCAACTAACTAACCTCACAGCGTGTGTGGGCAGCGGCTTGCCTCGGACTAACTCGCCGCCTGGCAGTCTGTTATCCGGGCTTAGCTCGCTAGCCGCTACATGCACAAGCAGCCACGACCGAGCGATGCAGCGACTTCATGTTAGCCAGTGTTCACAGCCTGGTGCAAGTCGAGCAGTGTTGACACGGGGACTACCCATCCTTCTTTACCAATTACCAGCCTATTAGCTGTCCCCCCTGTCTTCACTCAGCCACAATTAGCTGCTGCTGCTGCTCCTGTGGGGGGACGTGGATGCTGACGTGCAGTTAAAGCTACATCAGCGTCCTGTGTCTTTATCGCCCTTCCCCTGGTGTAAGCTTATCTCCGTATCTGTTTGTCAACAATGCAGCTAATCACACACGAGTTGTGTAACACATGCTAACAAACTTCACTCGGCTGCTCCACTGGGAATGGCTGTATCGCCACTGAGAGTGTGGCTAGTTCTGATGGCAAAGATATTAGGTTATCCAAGATTAAATCATGGCATTAACACACTCATCTTTCATCCATGTTGCATTACAGTGAATTAAAGCTCATTTCTGTACTTGTATCACTGAATCCGGCATACACAATCCACAATAGTGCGATTTTCTCTCTCCCTTGATTTCAAAGTCAAAGTGTGTACAGGACGTAGACAAGATTGAAATGCATTTTCTCTCTGACCCCCGGTGCATACAAGTAGACAGAACAGTACACAAAAACAGAACATATAAGTACGCAACACAATAAGTACTGCAAACACAGCACAGCGTAGTATGCAGTCATAAGGGACAAGGTGGACAGGATCAGAGTAGTGCCAACATGGATTGAGAGTTTCAAGCACTTCCAAATAACTATACAATCACCAGTACTGATCATGACTGGTTAAACCATACGTATGTGTCAGTAAACCCTTTTACGTCCGTCCGTCCTCACAGAACAACTGCGTCTGAAGAGCCTGAGGAGGGTCCACGGCCGGTGTCTGTGGTACCGGCTCCGGCTGATGAAGTCCCAGCAGAGCATCGTCCCAACATTGAAGTGAGTCCGATCAAATTGGGTTTGTAGTTTGTGGTAGAAATAAAATGTGATGCTGACAAAATCAGGGAGAGTGAACTTCTCGCAACACAGTCTGTGAGAGATGAAACAACTTGGAATCATCTGAAAGCTGATCACTCTTCTTAGTTAAAGTTGGCACCTGCACTATTTAATTGTGGAAATATGTCAACTTGTTGTCTCTAAACCAAGTGCTGCTTCTTATTGATTACAAGGCACTTTCATGTTAGGCCTAAACTTGTTCTGCATTTTAATAACGGGTTTGGTTCCGTCTCCTTTGTTGCCAAATGTCACGTCACCTCTGTTGAGTTTGAGATGTGACTTGCCTGAGCTGAAATGTGTTCCTCATAACTCGCTGTAACACTTCAGTGTAGCTGGACAGTGGTGTTGCAACTGCAGTGTAAAGATGAGATATAGGCTTCTCTCCATGGTTTGTAGACAGACTCAGGTTTGCATTAAATGCACATATGGAAGTTTTGTTTTGGTTCTTTTTTGGCCCAAGTTCGGTTTATGTTGTTTTCCTGCGTAAACCTCTCAGTGATGTGTGCAGCTGGTGTAAACGCTGTGTTGCACTGTTTAACGTTTCTCTTAACAAGTCCCTGTTTTTCCTTAGTGTTGTTTACCCGTGCTGTTTGTGTGGGTTAATGGGAAGACGTGTGTTCGAGTGCTTCCCGCTCCGCTTTTCTCTTCTCGCTCATTAGATTCCTCCTCACAGAGCGTCTGTCTGAGCATCTCCTCTTTGTTCTGTCTCTGCCTTCTCATCTGTTCAGCTTCATACTTTCCACTCTCGTTCTGTCACTTGGCTAGACCAAAATCTATATTCTTAATTTGCACCGTTGCGTCTTCGACTGAAGCTGGTGGAACATGTTTTTTCAGGGGCATGAATGACAACGATTTTCTCTAATCTCAAGATCGTTTGCAGTTCCTCTTCACAACTGTATCATGAAGATGGTGTTGATGATTGAAATCTATCTTGTATTTTTCTGGTTGAGCTGCTCAGACAACTCTTGAGGCTTGTGAGTGGTTGGCATGGCAACAGATGCTGCAGCGCAGGCCATAGGGTTTTGCCATTGTCATGGAAACAAGTTCAACTTCCATGCATAAATACTAAACAACAATAATGTCGGGCCCGGTCCTGTCTCTTCTGCTCATATTCAACATGTAAAGATGAGACGCGTTAAGTGTTTGAAAAACAATCTTCTTTCTAGCTTTAATATACTGAGAGCCTGTTTACATTGTAGGCCAGATTCTGCAGAATTATAATATAAAGTCATAATAACCTGATCTGCAGTGGGATCGTAAAAATGAGATAGGGACTGAGGATTTAGATGTTTGTGTGTAACATTTTCTCTGTGTGTGTGTGTGTGTGTTGCCATTTTCAGGAAAGCAGCCTTGTTATTTGGGTGGGCTGTGTTTCTGCTGCTAGCCTACAAGGTGTCCAAGCTGGACAGAGAGTACCAGGAGTACAATCCTTATGAAGTCCTCAACTTGGACCCGGTAAAGACGCACAAAACAAATTCTATGCTTTAATCCACAGAACCACTGAAGTCTTTAAAGTTTATGTATTTTTATCTCCCCCTGAAGATATTAGATCCATATTTGGAACAAGATATTTAAAAACAAAGTATCCCTCGCATTTCACTGAATCTGTAATGTGTGACTAATAATTCTATTTCTGTATCCAGGGTGCGTCTCTGTCAGAAATCAAGAAGCAGTACCGTGTACTGTCACTCAAGTTCCACCCTGACAAAGGTGGTGATGAGGCCACATTCATGAGAATTGCCAAAGCCTACGCTGCGTGAGTGTCATTCATAACCCAGACAGCCAAACTGCATCTGCGATCAATAATGAAAGTAATCACCTTCTTCTGCCCGGCATTCGGTTTCTATTGATTACTTGTGTCTACTTGTTTTTCACCTCACAGTCTGACCAATGAACAGTCGCGAAAGAACATGGAATTGTGGGGTAACCCAGATGGACCAGGAGGTGAGTTTAAACACGGAGTGGATGGTTTTAAATTCTGTAGATCAGAACGGTAACAGTTGAACAGTACCAAGAAGTTCTCATGGGTTTAAGATCCTAACTTTTCTTGAACAGCAGTATGTAAACTGGGGTTTCTGCCATTTTGGTCCATCGTCTCTTATGTCTCTCTTTCCAGCTACAAGCTTTGGTATTGCCCTACCTGCCTGGATCGTTGACCAGAAGAACTCAATGCTGGTATTTATTCATTGATTGTGTAGTTAAAAAAATGTTTTCCTTTTCTTAATTTGTGTTTTTTTATATTTGATGAGCAGAGAACCAATGTAATCAATAACCCAAAGATCTTAATGTTTTCCAGGATCCTTATTTATGCTATTCAGGTCTTATTTAAAACAAACTTTGGTCTCATGGTTTTTGTTTTCCTTTGCAGGTGCTATTGGTTTATGGACTCGCCTTTATGGTCATCCTTCCTGTCGTTGTGGTAAGTCATCATGATTTAATGCCAGTGTCTGTGGAATAGAGTGGGTCTTATTTCTTCTCATACCCTGGATGTTTCATTTTAATTTCCTCTGTCCTGCTTTGTTTCTCTCTCTCTCTCTCTGTATCTCAGGGCACGTGGTGGTACCGCTCCATCCGCTACAGTGGAGACCAGATCCTCATCAACACAACCCAACTCTTCATGCATTTTATGTACAAGACGCCAAACATGAACATGAAGCGTGAGTTTAATCCTTCTCACTTTTATCCCCCACAAATTGGCTGCACCAAACAGTCTTGAAATACAGTGTGTCCCTGTAGTTAATATAGTTTTTGGTTGAAAGACTGCTCTTTTTCACAAGTATTTATTCTTGACTATACTCGACCTCCAGGGTTGGCCATGGTGTTGACGGCGGCGTTCGAGTTTGACCCTCGCAGCAATAAAGAAGCTACAATACGACCAACAGACAACATAGAAGTGCCACAGGTATTTGCAGACATCCACACAACGTGCTTTGACTTGTGTGTGGAAAAGATAGATTGTCTAGAATTGAAAGGGAAAATTCCTTAAGTGTTTGGAATAAACAACCTGTCCCTTGTCTTCCAGTTGATCCGTGAATTAGGAAATATTAACGTGAAGAAGAAGGAGCCTCCGTTCTGCTATCCCTACAGTTTAAAGGCGAGGGTCCTGGTGCTCGCTCACCTGGCTCGTATGGATGTATCAGAGGAGTTGGATGAAGGTAGGAGATGGAACATTTAAACACTTTGCATTTGATTGATTGGTTACATTTGATGATTTGGTACTGGCTTATCAGGTATTAAGTTTTCAATAGATGCATTAAGAGAGAGATGCTAAACTGTTTGTTTGTTTACACTGCTATACAGGGTAATGTGCATGCTCTGCTATCGCAAGCTGTCTGGGAGTGTCTTGTTTTGCTGTTTTTACATGTTTAATAAAACACAGTGGAGAAGGCTGATCTGTACAAGTTAACACGATAGTGAGAAATGTAGGTTCGTGGAAAAAACCTGTCATTTAATCTGTCATTGTGACTGAACACAAATCCACATCATGGACAACACGCGTCATGTGTTTGGACAGCTTTCCGGAATGATCTGCATCATAGTGTTTTTCTCTATTTTTGTAAGAAACATGACCCAGGTCAGGAACATGTTATGCAGAACATGTTTATTCTGTTTCCAGATCAGAGGTTTGTGGTGAGAAAGAGTCCGCCTCTCCTGCAGGAGATGATCAACGTCGGCTGTCAGCTCACTATGATGGCCAACAGCAGAGGAGGTATATGATATAATATACATATATATTAATGTGGCCAAAAGTAGTAGCACATTGAATGATTTAAGAAATGGTTCGGTCAGTCATTGCTTTTTATCTTGTGCTGTGTAGGAGTAATCACAAGCTTGAGCCACATTTTCCAGTGTTAAATAATCATAGTCTGTGAATGTTTAAAAGCAGTGAGGCTGTGTATCTATAAAACTAAACACTGTCAAAGTAAACAGTTTGTTGTAAACATACATATATTTTTTATTTCTGTGTCATGCCAATGCATTTGGCACATCCCTTTTTTGGGATAAGAAGACACCCCTGATTTACAAACCCCTACATCTTCTTCTGGGATTACATATTCAGAACGTGGGGGAAAAAATCAGTAAAGAAAAATCAAAAGTAGTAAAATTATTATTAGTAATTTATATCTTGTATTCAAACGCTTCTCATGGATGGATAAATTGATATATTGTGATACCTTGATGTGTTTTTCATGAATGCTGACATGTGCACATCGTCATGTCTCTGTGCAGGTTTCCACGCTCCTCGGCTGGTAACCATAGAGAACTGCATGAAGCTGACCCAGATGAGCGTGCAGGGCCTGCAGGAGTCAAAGTCACCACTCCTGCAGCTGCCCCACTTTGAGGAGGAGCACCTCCGCTACTGCATCTCCAAGAAGGTACCTGCCACCTGTCTGTATGTGCACACATGCACTGTGGTTGAGCGTTTTTTAAAGTAACTACATTATGTGTCCTTGACTCTTCAGTATAAAGTTCGGAGCCTTCAGGACCTGGTGAGTCTGAAGGACTCGGACAGACGCAGCATGTTGCGTTTCCTGGGGGAGGAGAAGTACGATGAGGTCATGTCTGTGTTGGGCAGCTTCCCTCACATCACTATGGATACCAAACTGCAGGGTCAGTCCTAAAATCAGATTTGTTTGTTTGTTTGAGATCGTTTTGACTTAAAACACTCCCATTAGCTGTCAATGAAGTTGCTTTTCTTTTGTTTCGCCGGAAGAGGATTTACTGTGGTACAATTTTTCTTACTGTAAATGTAGATATGCTACTGCTGCTGATTAACTACAGAGTATAGTGAAGATGGCATCAAAATGTAGCAAAAGATGTAGGACATGAATAAAACTTTGATCTGGAAAATAAATTCTTTCAAGCTATGCTTGGGCAATAACTGATAAACGAGCAAACTTGTGATGAGGTTTGAGCGAAAGCTTGAATTGAATTAACTCTCTGCATAGTGTCAGACAAACCAGATGTTAGATGTTGTCTGTGTCTATTTTAAGACATTTCAAGCTCCTTTTATTCTCTTCCCCAGTCCTTGATGATGAAGACAGCAATAACATCACCGCAGGCTCTATCGTCACAGTAACTGTCACCTTAACCAGAAAACGGATGGTGGTAAGGAATGATGGCATTAGGTTAAACACTGACACAATTGTGAGTTAACAGAAAGAAATTTCTGTGAATAAAATGTACTTAGTATGTTGCATGCATGCATTTCCATGGAAGACCACTAGAGTGTGCTGTTCACTGTATGCAAGGTTGAAAAACTTGAATTTGAATGCTGTGTGTGTGTGTCTGTGTAGGACATGTTTGAAAAAGAGCAGGACTCAACACCGTGTACAGGAGAGGAGGTTGCCACTACAGAGGAAGCAGTAAGGATAACACACATAAACACCAACTAACACTTTATTATTATTTATAAGTTTGCATTAGACTAAGCGACTAATAAAAGTTAGATTTTTCAGACATCTTGTGTTCACCTAACCTTCCTGTGTGTCCGTGCGTGTGTGTGTGTATATAAAGCAAGCAGACGCAAGTAAAGCCAAAACCAAAGTGTGGCAGAACAAGAGTAAAGGAGCCAAGAAAACAGCCAAGTCCAAGAAGAAAAAATTAACGAAGAAGAAGCCCACTCCTGCGCCTGCCAAAACCAAACAGGCCAACGGCAACGTGGCAGGAAACGTAAGTCTGCAGCGACAACTGACTTGGAACGTCATAAATATATAATATAAATATATCATATATCATATAAACATGCTGCCTATTTAATATATTCCTGTCGCCCGTGTTGATGTTGCAGGAAGTCGTAGCAGCAGCAGCAGCACCAGCAACAACACCAGCAACAACACCAGCAACACCAGCAGCAGTAAAGGAGGAAGAGGACGAGGCATCAGACAAGGGCAGCGAATCAGACGAGGGCGAAGCCACCAAGGACTCTCCCAGTGAGCGAGACGAAGACAGCGACAAGCAAAGCGACACAGAGGTGGACGAGATCGCTGGAGACGACGAAGAGGTCAGAGAACTTTACATGGGTTCATAGGCTAGTAATGATTCAATTTACATATTTTACGTTTAATGAGTGTAAAGGAAACATCGCCTGCATCCTCCACTGTCCACATCTCCCCCTCAGGAGTGGGAGGCGTTGCAGCAAAGCATCCAGCGGCGAGAGCGGGCCCTGCTCGAGACCAAGTCGAAGGTGACGCACCCCGTCTACAGCCTCTACTTCCCAGAGGAAAAGCAGGAGTGGTGGTGGCTCTACATCGCCGACCGGCGAGATCAGACCCTCGTCTCCGTGCCCTACCACGTGTGCACGCTACAAGACACAGAAGAGGTAAGCGTGTGTGTGTGATTCCTTGTGGGGACTTTTTACTGATTATACATTATAATTTGAAGTCCAGATTACAGTTAGTGTGAGTGTGTGAGTGTGTGAGTGTGTGAGTGAGTGAGTGAGAGTTTACTGGCAAGTTCTTGCAAAAAACAGCAGAGCCCACAGGAGGTGAGTGTATGACTCTGACGTTTTTTGATGAATCTTTCAGTTCATAAAACGTGCATTATATTTTCGGAGAGCCCAAGGTGACTTCTTCAAATTACTTGAGTTCTCCAAAATCCTCGAGGAGCAGAAAGTAAAGGTGTGTGTATGTGTTCACACCTTATTAATTTAAAGTGTGTGTTTCACCGTACCCCCCTCACACACCCTGTTACTAGGCAACCATTTGCACGTGTGTCGCTATTTCTTCAAGGGGTGTGCGAATGTGTGTGTGAGTGTTTATTTTGCACAACCTGCACCCCTGATCCTGCTGTTCTCCAGCAGCAGCAAGGATCGACGGTGAGGTAAAAGCTTAATGAGGCTGCTCTGCATGACCAGCTGTCACCGCTCTGAAGGAATGTCAGAGCCAGAGGTGACCCGCACGTGCAGAACAGTTCAATCAATTATTGTCACTTCAACAACCTCCTGTTGTTGGTGCTGTGGGAACGCTGATTCGCCGTGTGCGTGTTTGACAGACGTGTTTCCTTTCTCTGGATAGCGAGGGCAGAAGGGCCGTGTTCATCAACATGGCAGAGCTGTGGATTTGCCGCCGTGTTCACAGCTCATTCTCACACACTGAATAATGATTAGCCTCATTGTGCTGATAATTAGATGTTTGCCATATGTAATTGTACGACATGGTAATCACAGCTTGAGGTAATGCTGGTCTAATATTTACAGTTGGACCCCATCATCGGGTGATTGATGGTGTGTGATTACCTCCCGCACTGCATCCCGGTGCAGCTAGATGATTAGATAGACCCGTCACCAGTAACGGCAGATATGTGTTGAGGTTGTGATGTTTAGCCGTGTTGGTGTACTGCCCCTGGAAGTGTTTCTGGTTTGGATGAATAAAAGAAGTCGAAACCTCGTTAAAGGCTGATGACACCCACTTTGTTTTCTACATGATTTTGACAGTAACAAGTCCTAAAATCCTTTGCTTTAATGTAATGTAGTACTTAATATGTCAAGTTATCATGTTCCCTGCTGGATGATTACATATTAAGTGATTCTGTGATAACATTAAACAAGGGTGCGTGTGTGTGTTGTTTTCCAGGTGGAGCTGAAGTTCCCAGCTCCTTCCAAAACGGGGAACTACCAGTATTCAGTCATCCTCCGCTCTGATTCCTACCTGGGACTGGACCAGATCAAACCACTAAAGGTATCAATAAAGCTGTGTGTGTGTGGTTTCATGGTGAATGCTCATTAGTGGCTCCAGCAGTTTAATCGTCTGTTTCATCAGCCAAATCAGTGTAAATTGTCCTGGATGTGATGGTTGTTTTTCTGCCAAAACAGCCGAGACAATAGCTGAACAACAATGGTGTTAATTCCTGCCGAGGTGTTGGGAATAGGGGGAAACTGTTGCAAGCCAAACCAGTGAATTAATTATATTTATTCTTGTAGTATTTGATTTTAGAACCTGTTAAACATTTAGTGCAGTGCATGTGTGAATCAATCAAGTTTCATAACTTATCTGGAATTATTGTAGAGTGCTGCATCTTTCATGCTATGACAACACCAGTCTAAAATAATCTTTGACTGAAGCACAAAAATGTTTCTTAAAATTTGGTTTTGAACATTTAACTGATAGCAACATGTTTTTCTTAAATTGCTGATCAAAGTGGCATAAAGTTTAAGATTCTTAAAGGTTCAAGTTCTGTGGAACTGGAGATTCAACTTTCTGTGTCCCTCGTGTTCTCTCAGCTGGAGGTCCACGAGGCCAAGGCCATGATGGACAACCACCCCCAGTGGGACATCCCCGACACGGAGGAGGAGGACGAGGAGCAGGAGGACAGCGACGGCATCGAGGAGAGTGAAGACGACGACGAGGACAACGACTGAACGGGGACACACACATTCGCGCGCACACACACACGCTCAGCCTTCTCCCATGGACTGGCCACACACCCACCCCTGAACCCACGAACGGCAGAGAGAAAGAGAGAGAGAGAGCAGCGAGCGAGGAGCAGCGATGCCCTGCCTCTCACACACACACACACACACACACACACACACACACACACACACACACACACACACACACACACACACACACACACACTCATTTGGGCAATTTATACACACAGAGCCCTCCTGCTCTTCCTCGTCTATGTTACCCTTACAATGACATGGACTGTGACCATTTCCTCTTTTCTACAGTGACTCGTTCCTTCGCTTTCCGTCGCTGGCGGAAGAGAATTCTGTGAATACTTAACCAGGCCCATGTGTGCGAGTGGGTGTGCATGTGAGGCGGTGTGCGTGTGCGTGGGTGTGTATGCTGCGCTGTTTGTAGCCTTGTATGTGTTTGTACAGGTATGAAAGGTTGACACACTGTGGACTGGAGGACCTATTAATCTGGGCTCTTTTCTCGAAGGGGGGGAGAGGGGATGTGTAACATCTAATTCCGTTTTTTGCGACATTACCGAGAAGAAAACAACAAAAAAACGCCCGACCTCATGACGTAACTCGCGCTCCAAACTTTTTAAAAAATCACTCACGCACCGATGTTTTCCACGTCAATGAAACCTTCTATTGTACACTTAAACTGCAGAAGTGTGAGCTTTAGCCCTGTTCGTCGGGGATCACGTCCAAGTCAACACTTTGGCAGGGGCACGGTTAAATCTTTTTTTTTTTTCTTCTTTTTATTTGGTCACACTAGCCAGCCAGTCACGTGTATGTACTTGTAATTACTGTATGTTGAAGGGGATGGATACTGGTCTCCTGTCAGTTCTGTCCATGATCCACATCTAATAATGAATTCTAACCTCAAGTTAAATGAGGCGAAAATGACAAAACTTGCAGTGTTATGATTTTCTTTTTCCTCCTTCTTCGTAAAACTACATAAAAGTTGTGACGGATAATGATATATATAATATATAGATACATACTCGTGGCTTTTCGGAGAAGTGACTTCCTTTCTCCTCCATCTTTTTTGCTGCACATTCCAGTGTATACTCATTGTCCAAAAAGGCCTTATGAATACAACTGAAATACCACGAGATAGAAGTCTTTGGGTGCTAATGCCCCAGTGAATCTTGGGAGAGCAGAAAAAATATTTTTGTTTGTGCGTTTGTAAAATAATCAAGAGTGTTTTCCCCTTTTTGTTTCAGTTTAGAATGAGTCTTCGTAGGAACCTGTAGCTCCGCAGTCTTCATGCATATCTGTGATCTCGCCACGAGTACAGTTTTGTCTGGTGAAAGGGGGTTAGCGGTCGAGTGGTTCACACTCACACACACACACACACACACACACACACACACACACACACACACACACACACACACACACACACACACACACACACGCGATCAGAAATGTGTCTCGAACAAAAAACCTGTTGAAAGCAACTTGTCGTACGAGACATTTCTGTGCAGCACCTTCTCTCTTGAGTCATTCAAGCAGAACAAGCTTAGTTTTGTAATTACAGCCATTTCAGGTGGAAATTCCTCTCCACCAAATCTCCTGGTGTATTTTTTTTTTATTTTATCTTTTTGTCTTTCTGTTATTTTTTGTCTCCGTTAAACTGTAGTTATAACAAATGTAACACATAGGTCTTTTTTTCTCGTTTTCTGCCATTCTAACCTTTTTCGTTTTTTTTTTTCCATCTCTTTGACTCATGAGTGGAGAGAAAAAAACAAATCTGAGCTTCCTCATGCTGCTCTGTGGGCTCTCACCGTATGTTGACAACTTGACAGTTCAGTTTTCAAACGATATATATTAAAAAATGTTTCATCATGATTGAATATTCAACAACATTATGGCATTGTCATGTTAGTGTGGGAGCGATGAAGGTTTGAATATCTGTGGGAACGCGCCCCCAACAGACACTCTCTCACACAAACAAACAGACATTGCGCGCACTATACCCTCCTGTAATTATCTTCAAAAGCAGGTGTATGCTAACAGGTTATATTGTACTCTGAGTATTTATCGCTCTGCAATAGAATGTAGCATCAGTGATTTTACGCTGTGTGGAAAAAAAACTGCAGTGAGGTTAAATACGACACCATCTCTCCCCATGACAGACCTCGTCCGGGCGACGGGCCAGCAGGCCGCCTCCGTTCGGACAAACGACCCAATGACTATCTATCTGCCACTTTTGTTTACAAAGGAACTGTCATTGTAAATGGAAAAAATATATTATTTGTATTTAAAATCATTTCAAATAAAACTTTTAAATGAAGCGGTTTTGTTGACTTTCCATACGCGCAGTGGGAAGCTGATTTAACACCGGCTTGTTTTGTCTGCGGGTTAAAAACATGGACTGTACATTTAGGTCATAGACTCCGCCTCTTCAAAGAACATGGACCAAGCTCAAATGTCAAAGTACACGCCAAAGATGGTTTCAGTCATTTTAAGAAGTTCTCACACTGATGTTTGTTCAAATGCAAATTTTCCAATAAATATGGTTTTCATTACTTATTTGATGCTATAGAAACGGGTTGAGACCTCATGATTGACAGCTGAGATGGACTCGTGATTGGTCGAGTGCATGTATCGGAAGAGGTGGGGAAGTTACGCAAGTGTAATTTTTGCAGATTTAGACTAAATTTCTCAAGATAACTTCCCGACAAGGGAAATGTCTTTCAGAGATAATACCGACTTTCTAAAATAGGGAAAATAAAATAAGAAAAGGAGAAATGGCACATTTGTAATTCAAGTAAAACACCATGTGAACATGAACATGAGGTTAAGAGTTATAAAAGAAGTAGAAGTATTGCACCAAACTTCATTATTTCATCTGGTTCCAGCTCAAACAACCACCCCACCTTGATGAGTGTTTTCAAAAGGGTTGCACCTCTTCAGCTTTATACCGCTCCCTCTCTGTGTAATAAACCAGCAGCAGACACATGGAAACATGATCCAAACCAGGAGCCCCCCCATCCTCCTCTACCTGCGCCCCTGAGGACGCTCCTGCCCTAAAATATAAAACCCCCGGACAGAAGCGTGAAGGTGAACCTGCGGCTCCTCTGCCTCCAGCACCAAGCGGCTCTGTGCGCGCCGCGGTGCCGCATCTGCAGGGGAGGAACCCGGACTGAGCCGCTCCCCGCACCGGGAGGCACCGGGCTCACGGTCCGGACGGAACCAGCCGCGGAGCAACGGATCCAATCGGTAAAGACACCAGCAATGTGATTAAATAACTACTCCTTGGCTGTTTATATAGATTTATTAGTCTGACCTACAATCAGGTCATAATAAACTCACCCTAAATGCACTGTAAAATACAACAAGGTAATTTTAAACTCATGTGATTTTTTGTATACAATATATTTTTTTTTATAAAAACCTGACTACTGAGCTTCAGGCCACTGGTTCCTTCTTATTTGAAACTGATTTTAAGACTATACTAAAGCAGTGGCAGATCTAGGATTTTTATAAGTCAGGGGCCACAATTTACATGGGGGGGGGGGGGGCAAATAAATGTCCAACATCTGTGCACAATTCCTGATTGTGTAAGGTGCACTATCTCATTCCTTTACTGTTAGATCTGAAGCTTTGAGCAAAGCCACACATCAGTGAATATATTTAGAAAGTTTTTCCTTTTTCAAGAACTCATCAGGGTTATTTTAGTTATTTTATTTCTATTCTTGCTGATTATGTTTTGTTTTATCACATTTTGCATGTTGGGCTCAGCTCAGCTTCACATTTAGAAGTTTACTGGTGAACCTCCTCTCTCTGTTTAACCAAATCACACGTTTCTCTCCAGAAAAACTTTACGTAGAAATCAGAAAAAAATCAGTGATCATGTGATATAAAGTGTTAAATGCGACTTCAGGGTGACAGTGAAGTTCTGTGAAGGTAGTGACGGTTGCAGTAAAAATACTACAGTCAGTTTTGTTATGAAATACTATGACTGTGCCATTTTTTTGTTTTGTTTCCTTGGCGACCGAACATGCTGATCTCATAATAATCCAGCTCTGCAACGTCAACTCCCTGATGTCACCATCGCTATGGTAATAACTGACCACACTGTACCCACAGCCAATCAAATCTTCTTTTTTTACTGCAACGCAGATACGACAAATCAGTTTTTGTTGTCAACTCATGTCAGAATATTTTTCTTTCAGCCTTCATCATTGTCGTTATCATAATTATTTTAATAATAAATATTTCTGTTTTAACCCAAGCCTGAAAATAACACAAAGACTGTTTAAAGTGACCAAAGTCTCACGCAGACGCCATATGACTGATTTTCTTTCAAACCTCTCCAGTGATTTCTCCATATAGCTGCTTTTGGGAATAATGAACAGCATGTGTGTGTGTGTGTGTGTGTTTTAGTTTGGTAAAGTGGCAAGATACAGTATTTTGTTCTTTTCTAAGGGGACCCAGAGCCTGTGTGTGTGTGTGTGTTTCTGTTTCATGTTTTTTACTGTTTGATGTTTCAGATTTTTGGTAAATATGAAATATCGAGGTTGAGGGCAGACGATTTTCAGACAGTTCGCAGATGAAAGTGTTTTATTTTCTCTTCACTCCTTTCTCTTACTGACCCATTTCCTTCTGTTCTGTTCTTATATCTCTCCTTTGATTATATTTAGACACACACACACACACACACACACACACACACACACACACACACACACAAAGACATAATGCTAATAAACAAAAAAGCACTGCATCTCTTTCAAACAGAAAATAATTAGAATTTTCCTCCGTTTTTCTCTCGCCATTTTCCTGTGTTTTCTTTTTAACCATCTCCCCACCCTTTCCTCTCCATGTCTCTTACTTTCTCTCTTAAGGCATTTTTCTTTATTCCATAGCTTACTCATTTCATCTCTCTGTCTCAATCTTCTCATTCTTTCCTTCCCAGGATTAAAGGGGTCAGTCAGAAGTTAGAGACAGCGGCTTTTTGTCTGCTTGTGCTTTTTGAGTCGTTCTAAGTCACGCTAGTGGAAACGCTAACATTCCAACAACAACAACCATCCATGAAAGTTTGTACAAACACAACGAGAATGGAGAGGATGAATCCGGATTTTTTCTGGTGACTACCCCACTTTTCCTTTAGCGCCACCATCAGGTTTTTAGTGAAACCTCTCAGCAACTTTGAATGGATAGTTGGATTAATTACCTTCGTATTTGTGACATGGTTCTCAGAGGATAAACCCTAATGACTTTGGTTTTTAGTGGTTTTCAAGACTTGCTAAACTAATGGCACTCATCCGGCTTTGCTTTAATTCATTTTTTTTATTATAATAGCAAATACTAGCACAATAACACAATACACTATGATGGCATTATGCATAATGGTTTGCATTCAATGGTTAGAATTCAGTCCAACTCAAAAAGTGACTATAATGACTGCAGTAACTACAATGGCTGTGTTCTTGTTTTTATTGATTTACACTGACAAGACTATAACAATTACTACCTACCACATTACATCACTACCTCCACCAAGGCCCAACAGTACCATTACATTCAAGTTCCCTAAATATGCATGATATGTTTCATCCAGATCCATTAATTATTCCCTGGGGAAATGGGGAACATGTTAATAAATATGCCCTATTTTGTTAATGATTCGTTATGTTAAAGATGGTGAAAAAATATTCTGGAACAGCACCTAAATTTAATCACTTCTTCCCTGTCATCTATCACATCCTTCCACCAAGTTTCATGGAAATCCCTCCAGTTGTTTTTGTGTAATCTTGTTCACAAACAAACAAACAAACAAACAAACCAACACTAATAGTTTCTCATCTACATTCACCTGAAACTGAAGCCCTCTCTCTACCCTCTCCTCACTGCTGCACTGCATGAAGAGGATTTAATGGGACTGTGTGTATTCAGGAAATCACGTCGCTATCAGGTTACGTTTTAAATGAATTCATTTTGTCAGAGGAGCAATTAGGTTTCATGATAAGGTTCCTTCCGTCTCGTCAAACAGCATTTGCTAACAATCCATAAAGATCTGGAGTGAAGAAGTCTTCCTCTCGACATTAGTTCCAGCAGGACGAACGACCGCCCAGCAGAAAACAAGATGGGCTTGTTCAACGGTGTAACAGGGTGATAATGTGAACATTTCCATCAGCTCCAACAAGCCTCACAGCTTCCCTCGCTCTCATCATCACCCTCCTTTGTTCCATCCAATTCAGAGGAGACTGCGAGTGCAGTTAGTTAAAGTTAATCAGTGAGTCCAGAGCCCTAGAGGCCAATTTGCATTCACTTTACAGCACAATAGACACATTGTCCCCAACACTTTTATCATTAGTGAAGCCATATTCTCCCATTAGCCCTCAGTTGATTTCTCTGACCTCTAAACACGCACGCGCTGCTGTAATTAGACAACCGCCAATTTATTTTGGTGATTAAATATTCCTTCTATACCCTCCCTGTTCTTTCTTTCTTTCTTTCTTTCTTTCTTTCTTTCTTTCTTTCTTCGCAGTGATCAGGGGATGGAGCTGCATTAGGTCCCTCTGACACACGCACTCAACCAATCAGCTGTCAATCTCAGCCCATCTTCATACAATCAAATGACCAAATACAACCAAACTAACCTGAAGAATTAAGAGTTGGACAAACATCAACGTGTACTACCATATCTAAAAATGTCAGGAACCATCTTTGATTTTTATTTTGACTTTTTATTTTGTTTCTGTGTCTCGTCCACTAATAAGGAGGAGGTGGGATTTATGACCTTTTCTGCAACCAGCCAGACACTTTGGTTTTCTTTTAGGGAGCAGTCATGTCCTCCATCTTTTGGATCCGATCTATGGTTGTTGAGTGTTTTCTCAAATTTTTCCCAGTGTGATGTATTTTGCTCTGTATTCGCGGGCTGCGAGGATATGAGCCTGCGAGGACGCTGGAATTTCAAACCTGAATCCCAACTGGATCTGCCCCCCCCCCCCCTCGCCACCTGTTTCCTGGTTTCCCGGCATCCTCGGCGAGGGCGTGCGGCTGCGCCTGCGTCTGGATCACCGGGACCAGCAGGGACGAGGCTGCTGGCACCTGGTCAACGTGGAGGCGGAGCCAGGGCCAGCTGTGCAGAGAGCGAGGAGCTGGGCCCCTGATCAGAGTAAATATTTATCCTAGTGAATCACAGCACTATATTTGAAGTGATTTGGTGAAATTACATTTTTCTATTTTGAATACAATTATATTCTTCTTATTCTTATTCTTCTTATTCTTATTCTTATTCTTATTCTTATTGTTATTATTCTTATTGTTATTGTTATTCTTATTGTTATTCTTATTATTAGTTAATAACAACAACAATAATAATACAATCAATAATTTATTGAATTATTATGACCAGCATATTAAAGCATACTAAAATAAATGGTAGTTTTATCCAGAGTCATACATTTTATGTTGCAATTGTAAAAAACTAAATCTGTAAAGTCACTACAATACAAGGTCTCAAGTAAAATACATTTACCTTAAAAATTCAAAATTACAGCACAGTACTTGAGTAAATATACTACCTATGTTAAACATCATTATAAGGCCAAGAAAAAAAGGAAGATGAATTTAATATTGTCTATTTCAGCTGGTAAATGTGTGCAAGTGTATATGTGTCTGAAGACAAGGTCATCTAAGGATTCTTGGATGATATTTATCACATTTTCCTTTTCGTATCCCTGAGAAGAAAAGAGCAACCTTCCCTTTCCTGTGGAGTGTGTTGTGTTATTAACGGCCTCAGCCGAGATAAGGCGGGACAATGTGTGTGTGTGAATGTGTGATTGCGCCTCTTTAATACACACATAGCTGTTTATGTGTTTATTTATTCCCACCTTATCACATGACTTTGGTGCAGAATCCGATTCTACTGTCTGTTACCATGGCGACGCCCTGCCTGAGCTGTAAATAAATTCGGGGTGGGGGGAGTTGTTACATTGATTAGAGAACACACACACACACACACATACACACGCGCGCACACACGCGCGCACACACTAAAGAAAAGATGTATACTTTCTTGTTTGAATGCAGAGGTGTCATGCATGTATCTCGGTGTGTGAGACTGTGTTCAGACTATTTGTCCGTGTGTGTGTAGGTGTAGAGATGCATTAGCATAACTCACTTCATTGCAATTTCGCCCCCTGCACAAGTGAAAACAGATACAAAATTCATGCCCTGCAACTAGTGATTAAGTTATGCTAATCACGGCTGATCACTGTTACTGTGGCCGCCACCACACCAAGTGCCTTCCTCCTACATCCAGCAGACGGAGGCAGTAGAAGACAGTATCAAATGAAACTGGGTTCACTGGTCTGTTAATTGCTCAACTGGCCTTAAACAAATGAAGCTGCGATCCCAAAACGTCTTGGTGCAGCCGTGCGAACCCAAAATGTGGGTGTTAATGGCAACCACCCGCCCCCCTTTTTTTCTTTTCAATGTGGAAACCAATCACACACCACCTTTTATTCTTTCCACGTGTTTTTTTTATTAGACATAAAACAAAAGCCACATACATGAGCTGACACAAAGACAGAGGAAGTCTATAAATAAAGGGAAGGCTCTGGCAGAAATATCTTTTGTCCCAAACAACAACAGCAGAATAATCCTGACGAGATTCGGCTTGAAGCTTTTGACAAAAGAATTCATCTCTTTACCTGCAGAGGAAAAGTCCCAAAATGTGCGAGTACTGATATATTATATATTCAGATTTTGGTGCAATCATTTTTTGTTGTTGATGAGAACAGGCTTCTCGTGAAGAACATTCCTGAGAAATGATTTCACTTCTCAGTTTGTAATCCCCGGACGCTTGTAGTGCAAAACTCTGCACAGCTTGAATCCCCTGTCACTTGTTCTGAGCCGTTTTTTGAAAACAGACAAGGAAGATCCTGAGCTGCTGTAATTACATTACGATCCCCTACACACACACACACACACACATACACACACATTGTAGGTTACATTTTGGGATTTTACATAGACTTTCATTCATTTCCTGGAGAACTACCTTAATAATAATCATAACCACTACTTACCAAACTCTTACTCTAACCCTCACCTTAACATTTGTCCCCAAAGGTAGCCTATTACAGAAACACACACACATGCACATATAGACGTTGCTTTGAGCTCAGCACGTCTGCCGGCTACCGTGGGATGTTAGAAGCGTGTTGCCATGACAACCGAAAGGGGACACAGAGGAAAAAGGGGGTTAGGGTAGAAGGGAAGGGGGTAGGAGGGGGATGTTTTAGAGGAAGGTGGTCGGAGATTGAGGAACAGACAGGGGGAAGGAGAAGGGGAGGCAGAGTGTGTGTGAGAGAGAGGTGTGCAGAGTTGCCGGTGTCTTGAAAGTGTGCAGCAGCAGCAGCAGCAGCAGCAGAAGAAGCAGCAGCAAGGAACAGTATAGAGGCAGACGGGTTGGAGATCCATCAGGGGAATATCCAGAAAGCTGCTGCTGGGGTGAAGCATCACGCAGGCAGTGATTACCAGACGGCTGTGTGCATGGTAGGCAATGCAACACTCACGTTGATTCGTGTGTGTGCGTGTGTGTGTGTGTGTGTGTGTGTGTGTGTGTGTGTTCATGTTGAGGTTTTCTCTGTGTGATTTGATGTGAGGAGGAGGATGGTGGGGACACCGCATGTTCACGTGCTCTGTCTGTCTCTGTTCCTGTTTCTCTGCTATCTGCAAATGACCCGAGTGTTCTTCATAACAGGAAGATGATTTTATTATCCACCGCTCTGCAATGAAGCAAAACCGTGTGTGTGTTAATTAGCCAAACAGAGACAAAAGAATAATGGGTACAAGACACATAATTAGTAAAACATCCTCTGCTGAACTTCTGCGGTGCTGCTCAGCTGGCAACTCACATGCTCGCTCCTGACACAGGCAAATGTGTATGTGTGTGTGATTGTGTGTGTGTGTGTGTGTGTGTGTGTGTGTGTGTGTGTGTGTGTGTGTGTGTGTGTGTGTGTGTGTGTGTGTGTGTGTGTGTGTGTGTGTCTTTGTCTGTCCCTCTCTGTGCAGTAATGATATTTATTGCAATCTTTGCAGCTGCAGAGGGGGGAGGGGTGTGGCAGACTACAAGGCTGTATGTTGCTTTGTTTCTATTTCCTATATTTTCTGTGTGGGTGTGTGTGCACATGTGTGTTTGCATGTGGGTGTATGTGTGTGTGTGTGTGTGTGTGTGTTTCTGGGGGTAATAGTCTGACATGTACATCTCAGCTTCCGCTCCACTTTGACACAGAGGCAGTGGTGCGCAGTTTGAAGCCGCCACTTCCTGTTACTCTCAGTTTAATAATCTCTCTGTCTCTGTCAGGTCTGATGAGTGCCCTGTCTGTCGGCTCCGAAATGCAGACTCCAGCCCCCGGCCCACAGTTTACAGTGGGGCCGCCGGGGAAGGTGCCCGGCAGGAAGAGAGGACGGCCTCCCATCCGTAAACTGGAGTTCCAGAGTCACTATGTCGAGCCTCTGTCGCAACTCAAAGTCCCGAAGAAGAGAGGCAGGAAACCTGGCTTCAAGGTAACTTTCACTTTACTAAGCTTCCGGGAATCTGTCTGTGTCTGCACAGGATGTGTTCAGGGCATTAAGTTGAGTGTAGGTCACAATGTGGTGTTGGAATTTGCTCTGGTTTCGGCATCTCTAGTAGTATCGGTACTGATTGTTATTGATATTTTATGTGGTGGTTCTGTTAATAGTGGAATTACCTTGAGAGCCTCCATTTTTATTTAAAGGGGGGATTCCGGTATTTTTCAACCTGGGCCCAGTGTTTACAAATGTGAGTGTATAAATGAATGATGTTTCCAAAAACCTTTTGAATTGGCTCAGTAGATTGTCTCCGCCAGCAGCTGCAACACAGTAGCAGTGGCTACCATGTAATCTTATGGGGCAACTGCGACTGTCCACGTAATATCCACTAAAACTGTTTTTTTTGTATATATTATTCTGAACTGCTTCCCAAAGTTTTAGTTTGTACCATTTATTTACACATGCACATTTATAAAATACCAGAATCCCCCTTTACACCCTAGTATTTCCTCTAGTGGACCAAAGGATATATTTTTGTCTCAGCCACATTTGCCAACATGGAATGTTTTAGAATGTTCCTCCACACAAAATATTGTTTTCTTATGTGCTATCAGAATCACAGCCATAAAGGGACACTACTGATTTATATGTGTGTGTGTGTGTGTGTGTGTGTGTGTGTGTGTGTGTGTGTGTGTGTGTGTGTGTGTGTGTGTGTGTGTGTGTGTGTGTGTGTGTATGTATGTATGTATGTAGCTGAAGCCCAGGATGGTGATGTCCCTGGCCAACTCTTCTCCGAACAGCACACCAGAACCAGAGATGGGCTCAGTCCCACAGGACGCTGCCATCGTCCCCCACTCTACCACACCACAGGTCCTAACAGGTAACACTACACACACACACACACACACACACACACACACACACACACACACACACACACACAGTTTGACGTTTACAAGGCAATTAATTGTGTGATTAATTAAACGAGGGATATGATGTCAGAAAGGTTAAGAGGTCAAATTTTTTAAGCTTCAGACCTGGGGCTCTTCAGTCTGAAGAAAGTGGTCTTAACACGTATTTCACAGCTTGACTTGTTAGTGACTCTCTGGTATGAAATGTGCCCTCCCTTCCTCTCTTTTATGTTTATATCTTATCTTTTTCATCCCTGCTGACTTTTATTCCGCTCAGCCAGTGTGTCCTCTTTGTTCCCTTAATACATCAGTCCTTCGTTCTCTGTGAGAGATATTCTTTTAGATGTAGAACATTGACTCTTCTGCATGTCTGCATGTTAAATCAAAACCCGCACGAGTGTCTGTGGGGTTTTCTGTGTATGTTTACATGCTTTCAAATGAGAAATGCATGCCTTCAAACAGAACCCAAACACATCATATTTCATATTCTCTTCTGTCTCACCGCTTAGCTTTCCCCTTCTGCTTTGCCTCTGGAGAGTGTTTTTAATCTTTCACTCTCACATACAACCATCATTTCTGTCTTGCTCCCCCCCCCCCCAAGGTCTGTCCTGCTCAGAAATAGCAAATATTTAAAGATTGCCTTCAGCGTATTTGAGGTGGGAACGGGAATCTCATAAGGACCAGCAGTTTGCTCTTTGTTCCAAATCATAAAAAGTGTTTGATGTCACACTGTAGACATACAGAAGCAAAGCGCATGAAGACACACACACACACACACACACACACACACACACACACACACACACACACACACACACACACACACACACATCAAAACCAGTTTACTCCCTGTGGTGCCACCCAGACAGATATGCATGTCACTTCTCTGGTAGAATTGGAGAAGCCTTTCAAAGACAGTCCCTGCATTTCAAGCATACTATTTGGGATACTGTCTATGTTGAGCACATTCCTTTATAAATTCTGATATTTTTTTCTGTCATATATTCTCAAACAAGGTTTATTTAAGAATAATTGAAGGATTAGGATCTAAAAAATGCAAGAAACTCATGGTATTCGTATTAAAATATGAAGGTTTACTATAAGATTTAAAGGCTTGTCTGTAAATAGCAGATCTTATCACTCAACCAACCTTTTCGAGGACAAAAAAATACATTTGACTTTTGTGTAGCACAATGTTGATTCAACTAATTCGAGTATTTCCAGTTTATAAATCTGTTACCAGTTAAACCTGTAACTGCTCAGCTTTGGTGAGCTTAAAAACAGAACTTGAACAAAGAAAAGGAGATTCATTATAATTCCTGAAAACCTTTCATCTTTTTCACATCCACACAGTAACAGACTGAGGGGCTTCAAGATTTAGCTGATACTTATTAATAGCTATTATCAGTATTCATAGGGTATGGAAAACGTAACTGCTGTCTATCGCAGCATGTAAGTCTGCAGATGTCATATTGGTCTGACAGAAAGGTAAATTGTTTGTGTTTAAACCTTAGACTATATATACTGTATTTTTAAAGGTAGATGACCAGAGATGAAGCCAAAATATCCCAGATATTACATTTGGAACCCGAGTTTACCAAGATACATCTTCCTGGTTTTACACCCTATCTCCATTTTAGAATCTCTTAGGACTGTTAACATTAGCATGCTAACACAGTCACAAGCATTATGCTAACAAGATGATTTAAAGTAGATACAGCTCATTCATCCAATGCTGCCATTGTCATTAGCTTTAAAGGTATTAAGGTATTACGTTATAAACTAGTTTGAGACAAACGGCATAGTTGATCTGATAAATGAAGTGCTAACTAAAATGTTAGGTGATTTATCGTCATCCTCAAGGGGGACGTGGATATGTGCTCCTGATTTCATCAAGATACATCCTTTGATAGCATGTAAATATTATATACTAAGACAATATTGTCCATATAGTATTTAATTATGTCACTTCCTGTTGTTTCTCTAGCAGAGACACCAATGCCTGATGACTTCTTGTGTGACCCACCAGTGGACTCCAAGCGCTACGCTATCGATCCCAGTGACTCGGCTTTCAATGTCATGGCGTCGCAGTACCAAACAAAGCACTCGTATGGTTACCGTGGCAGTAGTTGCTCTACCCCGATGGCTTTGTGCAGACAGGCGTCAAGCCCAGGAAGCTTCCAGGAGGCAAACAGAAATGGTGAGGCTGCGAGGGGAACCCTTAAAAAGACAATCCTCATTGACCAAGAACAATGCATATTCCTTAGTATTGCTTCCACAGTAAATGGACTAAAGATACATATGAAAGAATTTGCTAGAAATCTTTTCCCATGATGTTAAGCATTTGGTCCTAAAATCCTCTCTCTGTGGTACATAGGTTGCAGCTCAATGCCGGACTCTGGAGAATGCAAACGTCCTGCTGGTAAGGACCCATCGAGCTGGGGTGTGGAGGAGGTGGTTTGGTTTATCAAAGACGCTGACCCTCAAGCCCTGGGACCTCACGCTGATGCCTTCAGGAAGCATGTGAGTCCTAGTGACTTTATATTGTGGTCAATTGCCATCGACTGATAATGTCACACAAAATATATTGCAACAGATTTAATACTTGTAATATTTTACTGTTCCACATTAAGGTTAAGTTAACCACACAACCAGGTAAAATATGTGTTAAACTGTAGATTCTCAGTAAAGTGTCTCTGTGCTGCGTTTCAGGAGATAGACGGAGACGCTCTGCTCCTGCTGAAAAGCGAGATGATGATGAAGTACCTGGGACTGAAGCTGGGCCCCGCCGTCAAACTCTGCTACCACATCGACAGGCTCAAACAGAATCGGTTGTGACTTTCTGCAAAAGGGCCAAACACCTTCCCAGCTTTCACTAAAACTGAAACAGTACTTAATCTCTCAGACTTTCTCAACCATCAGCATCAGCTCATGAGCGCCTTCGGCCTGGGATTGCATACTTGACGGCTTTTAATGCATCTGCACCGCATTTTGTTGACAAATTGGACATTAATAAGACTATTTACAGCTGAAGCTTTTAAGTGTTTTTTTACCTTTGTTTACTGGTTATCTGAGTGGTTTTACATTGTAAATAGTTCGGCTCCACGCAGATGGCAGCTATTGTTTTATTCAAATGTGACTTTGTGTGAATGTGAATCATGGACACTGCAGCTACACATCTGGAGACCAACACAGACGTTGTTCAGACCTGGTATTAACCTCCATCTTGAGTGATCCGATCACGATTGCTAAATATAAACGTGAAAGCACCCAAATGCACACTCAACGCGTCCTGAGAACCGATCACTCACTGGCGCCCATGGCCACATTCTTTTTGAGTGCAAACTGTCCCGGGCCACATGCAGGACCGCCTAATCAGCTGACGTCCTCTGACCCACGACAGTTTCACAATGAGACTAAAATATTTGTACGCCTCTCAGTGCTCACACGTTGATTTGTTTGTGGCCAACCGCATCATTTGGTCTTCTCGAACACAAGTGATGGACGTGATTAGGAGACACATTCAGGACCCATGTCATCCAGTCACCCATGTGACTAGATCTCTCAGGGCGGATGTTGGTACCAGGTCTGAACAGGGCCAAAGACAGAGAACTTAAAAAACGTGGTGCTTCTTTACCTCAGTAGCATGTTGTAACTTCAAGATGTCCTGCTGCTGCTAATCTATTTTGTTCTATATTGATGACGATGGTTATGCAGGTTAACTCTCAAACTCTTTATGAAGTTGATGAGCAGTTGGTAAAAGCTGCTGTCTTCGGAAATCAAAAAGAAAGCTGCACAATGTCAAACCTGTATCAGCTGGTAAAATAGAAGTCCTTAGATCCATTCTCTGTTTTATCCTGATAACAAATAACATAAGACTCCAGATTGGGACAAACCACAGCTGAGTGCTGAGTGAATAAACAGTGAAGCCATGAGGTATTTCACTATGCTGGTGAGCTGCTTAGGATCACTCTCTGTTTATTAACATGACAGGAAGAAAAGAAGATGGACTTTCACCATGTTCACATTATATTGCAAATCGTGTTACACTCGCTGGTTTCAATATTGAGTAACAACCTTGCAACTGTGTCAGAAGGCTGCAAAGTGATGGGAGCCATAGCAACTGGTAGCAGACCCATAAAAGTTGATGCTCAATGAAACCACTACTGCCACAACACTGAATCACTCTTCTCATACACTGACTGTCTATGTGTTACTTCCTGATGAGGCCAGTTTATATTCCTCTCATGCAATTTCTCTCCAGTTTTGTTTTGCATTAATTCATCTTCACACTGTAAAATGTGTGAGGTAAAAAATCCTGAGCATTAAGAGTAACAGCATTAATAATATTTGAAGCCATCAAACTCAGTTTTGTCTTTTAAAATGGTACAAACAACTTTTAAACTCATTGATTAACCTCATGCAGTATATGGCAGATTTGTATAATCTGTGATTTAACAATGCTTTTTTAAAATGTATGTACAGTTCTCAATATTAGATATTTTGTGTTTAATACATTTTTGTTAATTTGTTAAAAAAAATGTGTGCCACAAAACAGACTAATGTGATGTACAGCATGTATGTTTATGTATGATTCTTTGTGTATTCCACGAGTGTCTACAGCTATGGACTACTGTCGTCTTCAGAATAACTTAATCTGATAACTGGAATTCAACGATTTGTTAAGAACAGTTGTTTTCCCAAAACCAAAATATTTTTAAAATGTCTTTATTATTATTTGACTCATGTTAAATAATTTTGACTCCCTATTTACCTTTCCTTCCTTTTAACAGGAATGTTTTTTTTATAAAGCGCTCTTTTCCCAGAAAAAAATAAAATGTTTTTAAATGAACTCTGGATACATTTCAATTTTTTATCAACTGTTAATATTAAAAATAATGTTTGTAGTGTGGGTCAAAAGCAACAATAACATTGAAAACCCTATTTTTTTGTATTATCATTATTATAATTATTAAGGTTATTATTATTATATTAGTAGTAGTAGTAGTAGTAGTAGTAATATTATATTGACAGTGTGTCAATGGTTTCCGGACTTTTATTTTGGAGACCACGAGATTATCGTGGCCGTAGTATCGCGGGAGTTGAGCGGATCTCTTCCTGTTTGACTGTTTTCATGCCGCCGCCTCCAACGTGCGCTCCTTCACCCTCTGCGCTCCAGAGGTGAACATGGTAGACGTCTCGGACAGGGCGCTGCAGGTGGCCGTGGTGGTGTCGTTCGCCGCCGGCTTCGTGGCGGGCTGGCAGGCCAACAGGATGAGGAGGAGGTTCCTGGACTGGAGGAAGAAGCGGCTGCAAGACCAACTGTCGGCGACTCAGAAGAAACTGGACCTGGCTTGAGAGGTCAGGACAAGTGTTCAGCTGCGGGGGGACTAAGGGCCTGTGCTCATGGGAGAAGTCATAGTACAAGTGATAGTCAGTATACATAACAAACCATACGTATACTACTATACACAACAATATACTCTTATATAACCTGTTTCTGATCGAGTGCTTTAGTCCATCTACTTTCACACATTCTTTTCAATCACTTCTTAAAACCCACTTTTATAGACTTGCTTTCATGTGATGTTGTGTGTTTATCGTTTTCTTTTCACCTTTTATTATACTTGTTTTCATATCACTGCCTTTATGTGTTCAAGTTTTCAAGTGACACTTATATTTACTTTTCCTGCTTTGCTGTCTAAGCACTTTGTAAACTTATTAAAAAGTGCTATTTAAATAAAGTTTATTGTTATTATTGTATTGTATCCCTCCTGTCATTGTTTCCCTTGTGATCAGTGTCTCATCACTGTGTTTGTCCTTCATTTGTCAGATTCGTGGCTCAGATCCGGAAGAAGCTGCTGTTTCCTGGATGAATGGAGAAGACGCCTCATCGTGATCTACCTGCTCTGCCTCCCTGTTCCTGCCACACCCTCTGGATCAAGACTGGACTTGATATTTACTATATGGAAACACAACCATACACACCTACACATGGCAGCTTCCTGCCTGCCCTCAGACTCTAGTGCGATCCTGCATATATGAACTGTGTCTACAGGGATTTTCCTTCTCAGCGTGTCTCTTGTCTACATCTGGTCCAATAAATTATTGTGTTTTTCATGTTTATCTTTTGTTGTTTTACTTTTCATGTGGATGGCCAGTGACTTCGGCCTCATTGAGGGGACAGAGTGGGTTTTACCGGTTCTCTCATGCTGCCACATCAACATCACTCACACCTAGTTTAGGTAAACAAGAAAAAAGTAACATAAAAGTCCATATGCACCAACTACATAAAGGAGATGTTTATTTATTTATGGAGTCAAAACTGTGGAATTCTCTGGACAAGCATTAAAATGAAAATATTATTCAATTTGAGAAAATGGACAAGAAAACTACTGAAGCTATGGACGCATTGAGTCCTATGTTATGTTGATGGGTATTGAATAATTGATTTGTTGAATTTGTCCGTCTGTATTTATGTTGTGTTACTTTTATGGAAGGGGCAGGTAACACAAGATTCTTCATCTTCCTGCGCCTTTTTAATTTGTAGAATGTGTATAAGTATTAGTGAATAAGTATATTGTTTCATTTTTGGATTACATTGAAATTAACTAAACAAAAACACATTTGAGGTGATTCAATATTCACAGACTTTAAATCCATAAAACAATGTTATTAAGTAAATATTTAATATTTCTCATAGTGGTGGTAGTTCAGTTACACTGATGCTTAACCTCAAAGTGCATCGCAGTGCTGCTGCCTCACCACTGGTGTATAAATGTGCATTTGTGACACATGCATCGTGTGGAGAATGTGAGGAATTGTAAATACTTAAAGCTATATAAATTATGTCATATAAATGCAGTTTATATACCAGCAACCTGATCAGTTCCACCTTATTAGTGTTACTAACAAAATAAAAGCTCAATTCACAGTTTTTCTGAATTGCTAAAACACATTTCCTCTCAACACAAATTCAACACAAAACTCAAGCTACACTCACAAAACCTTTGGCTTGTCTTGCGAAATCGACAATGGACTCAAAACTATCTTTTTCCAAAACCAAATACTGCCGTCAGATAACACACAAAGCCAGACCATAAACACTACACTCTGAGCAAAGCATGACAAACACAAAAAAACATATTTACTGTAGGATATTTGCACAACTTATATGCAAACAAGAAAACCTGCAGCAAATAAAGCAAAAAACACAGTAAATCATTGTGTCAATCATTCATTCTGCCTCAGCATCGAGCCTCAGGGGCCGAGTCAGGCCACAGGACTTCATTTACATCACAGGCAATCCTGAACAATGGAGAAAGAATCCAGAATCTAGCCTTGAATAGATCCAATAGATCCTATATGATCAGAATCAGACCCTCTGACTGGAGGAGATTTTCCTGGGTGAATGGTTTTTGTTCATTCACTTTCCACGACCATGCAGAGTAAAAAAATTCTACTGGGTTTTGGAAGGGAGTGTATGACAGAAGATAAACCGTTCACGTATTCTTTGACTGCAGTGAAAGCTCATATTGTTCCAAATGACAACATAAACAGAGAAAAGGATGCAGTCGACCATCCAGAAGTATTGATGACATTAAATTGTCCTTAAATAACCTGATTGGACATGTGTGTGCTCAGTTATGAGTGGTTGTGTGTTAACAACAGGGTGTTAGTTGTGTTTAACCTTTGGCAGCTCTGGGTTTCACTCTGGGTCAAAGTGCACGGCACTGCTAAATGTGTTGAATAAGAATGTGTTTGCAAAATGGGTGATTCAGATTTGTAAATTATGTCTAACCAGATTCCAGTTGTTAGTTTTGTTTATGGGTTTTAGTGTTTTGGCAATTCAGAAAAACTGTAATGGGTTCTGAGCTTTATTTACAGTCTGTGGTTCAGAGCAGACATTGGAGGTTTTAGTTTGAGCGAGGGCTCCACCTGCTGGATCAAAGTGAGAATCACAGCCTAACTCTGCTCTGTCACACACCAATCACATTGCTCAGATACAGCAGTTTGTCAGTAGTATGACTTGTGTTGCTTATATTACCAGAACTATTATCATCTGTGATTTAAAATGTTAAACTATGTCATTAAAGCAAGACATGAGAGTTGAAACATTTAAAGGTTCAGTGTGAAGAGTCTAGTGGTGAAGGTGCATGTTGCAGCTGAACACCCCCCCTTCCAAACAGGAAAGAGAAGCTGTTATTGCCTTCAGTTGTCATAAAAACTCAAAAGGTGTTAAGTTTGTCCAGTCTGGGCTACTGTAAAAAAACATGGCGGCCTCCGTAGAGAGGTGCCGCTCCAGATGTAAATATATATATATTTTTAAATAAGGTAAAGAAAACAACAATTCATTCAATTTAGATGAAACATACTAGTGAAAACATCACAAGGATTATTTTATATAAAATTTCTACCAATACATCCCTTTCACCTAAATCTTACACACTGGACCTTTAAGTTGAGGGACGACTGTAGAAATCTCTGTAACTATGATGCATCATCACCTTAATAAATTGTAAAAATATCCACTCAAAGTCCACTCACTCCTTTTTAATTCACATCTGACTGAGATGCTGCTGATAATCATTTTGTCAAAACCTCTAAGTTAAACAACAGTTTAAAGAGTAAATGATGAGCTTCCTCCCTCAATACTATTTAATATAACTTATAGTTTAGGTATATAAGGTTGTGTGTGTACATATTCACACAGTGGGTTTTTATTCTCATGATTTTTATTTGCACAGAATTGTACATATACAGTTATTGTCAATAGGTGGCGCTAGTGCACTTTAATACTTTGTGCACACAAAACAAGTTTTTGCCTACAGCATTCTACTCAGTGGCTCTGAAATTAGATCTTGTGAGCAGATCTCTCTCTTTCATCATCAGCGGTGTAGCAGCCCTATTACGACCTCTCAGCCAGCTTAAGATGTCCTTTTCCCTGTAGCTCTCCCTCAGCGGCGCGATGAGACTGGAGACGGATCAAGAGATGTTGAGTGACAGATCCTCTTAGAATTTGTCCATCTCCATATATTTAGTGGGTGGCACGGTGGTGCAGTGGTTAGTACTGGTTCCAACCTGGCTGGGCCTTTCTGAGTGGAGTTTGCCTGAAGTCCCTGTTTGTCTCGAGGCACTCCAGCTTCCTCCCACACTCCGGAGAGATAAAGGACACTCATTGGGTTTAGTGTGGATGGTTGTTGGTCTCTGTTTGTTGGCTCCTGTGATGGTCAGGTGACCTCTCGCCCAATGTCAGCTGGGACTGGCTCCAGTCCTGCTCAATCCTCAAAGGATGAGTGGTTTAGATAATGGGTGGTTGGAATATATTTCAGTTTTAAGTGCACAGAACAAAGTGCAAAACGGCCATTTGTTAGTACACAAATATTTTTTCCTTTGCAAACATATATAATAGAGAGAAAACGGCAACAGGAACTTTTTAAAGGCAACTATTTGCCCAATAAACTGAATTTCAGATCATGCAACAGTAGTTAAGTTTATGGGAAGTAGAAACATGTCTTCACCTAAAAATGTAATGATTTACGATGTGGGAACTTTTTGTCTCCTTAATGTGACTGTGTAAACAGATTTATGTCCCCACAACATCATACCTGTAGCAATATCCCTATTTGGACTTTTCATTGACTTTATTCATTGTGCACAGCCTAACTAGAACCTTAGTCATGACCACTTCATGCCTAACCCTAACCTTAACCTAACCACTATTCACATCTTACCACTTACCCCAACCAGGACCTCAGAAATTACTTTTTGTCCCATAAGGACATGGCTGTAGTCCCCATGTGGTCTACTGGTCCTGACAAGGGCAATGTTTACACTGGGAAAAGGTCCACAAGAGGTCACAAAAACAAGTACACCCCCTCACTAAGGCACAGCTAATAGCAACACCCTCCTGTGTAAACTTATTTTATGCCATTTTCATTATGCCTGAATACAGAAAACATATCATCACTTAAGTTAACACAGGAAAAAGAAAAACAGATTACAGGACACAGTACAAAACATGTAAACAGACTATACTCAACCGATTATGGCAACAATTTGTAATCTGGCCACATTATACATGGATTATTGTTACAAATCAGCGTTCTCAGGCATTTTTCAGTTTCACCAACGTCCTCTTTTAACTCACTTGAATGTCAGAGCCGAGTCTTTTAAGTGGAGAAAAAAGAGGGATGACAGACAGCTTAGCAGGAATTAAAAAATGGGAGAGAGTGGGATGACAAATGGAGGGGGAAATGAGTGTCATGGGAGGAGAAGTGTGTAGCTGTTTGTGTTTTGGATGCTAGACAGGGTGTTTTTTTTGGTCCCTCGGCGTCTAATGCTTCGGCTAAATTGTGATGAATAGCTCGCTGAAGTGTGTGCAGCGCGAATGTGTGGATGGCGACTGTCTATTCTCTGTTTACTTTGCAACAAGCTGTGCGCGCGATTGTGTTCAACAGCCGCGCTGGTGCTTATGGCTTAGAAGTGTTTTCAAAAGCGGACGAGAGGGATGGTGACTAGAGGAGATAATGTACGAGAGACGGGGAAAAAAAGAGTGCAAGAGAGAGAGAGAGCGAGCGAGAGAGGGGGGGGTTTCACATTGACTGCTATGATTGATCAGATTTTTCTTAATTGGCACGTAGACCTTAGAGCCTATGTCCTTCGCCTATATCGAGTGTGCTCAGTGAGTGTCATGTTTAATAAGCTTCCCGATTGGCTTTCTGGTTGTGTGATTGTGCCCTCTGGCTGTGGGGTGACTGCGAAAATGAGAGAAGAGAAGAGGAGAGGAGAGGAGAGGAGAGGAGAAGAGCGAGAGACAATTTACACAAAAGATAGGGGGTGAGCAGAGAAATAATGAAAGGCCTCTGCTTGTAATGGTGGAATACAAGACCAGGTGTTCCTGCCGTATTAGCAGCTCTGTGAGTGTCCACCATCGACGACATGTCTCCACTTCCTTTCACTGTCCAGGGATGAAGCTAAAATATCCCAGATACAAACGCTGCCATATTGTGCATTTGCACCCAGAGTCTGCGCAGTAACAACCAGGGGGATGGGGCCGAGGCAGCTAGGTCCAATTGATACACGTTTTCAACCAATCCCGTGTTTATAGCATCGAATAACTAATGAAAATTACTTGGATTTTTGTACAATTACTACAAAAACAGAGGCCATCTTTGAGAAAGATTGATTTGACTTTTTTTATTTAGTCTATGCCCCATCCATAAACATGGAGGCACGATTTATGACCCCTGGATCTCTCATGTCATCCATTTTTATATGCAGTCTATGCTCTACACATCGGCACGGCACTGCTATGAGCTAACTGCTAACATGAAAATGCTCACAGTGACAATGATGAGCATGTAAACGGTTTACCATGTTCACCCACATATTTGTATGTTAGCATAGCAACCAGCAAAACGTATCTGTAGGTATTTTGGGAAAATATTCCTGTATGGGTCAATATGCAGGTTCACTGGAAATACTCCACGATTATGTGTAATCTTTCTGATGCTTTCCATATCTGCAGCAAATGTAAATATTCCGTCAGTATACACAAGGTTGAAACACACAAACACAAACACACACACCTGAGCTACGATCCAATACACACGGCCGAGTGCTCACATGTTTATGGATGACTAGGACCATGTCTCAGATAAGTACTGTGGACTGTGGCTTTGGAGTAACATGCTGCAAAGACTTCCATTTAAAGAGTGATGTGATTGTGTTTCACTCCATTTGATCGAGGCTCATCTTGTGACACGCAGAGAGACTTCAACCGCAGCGAATCCGTCTTACAACCACTGAAAGAAATGAATCACTGAATCACTCTCTAATATAATTAATCATAGTGGCGGACAAGAAGAACAGGCTTTTCTTTTGTTTCACATTTTAAAAGTTGTTTCAGTGCCACCTTCTTATACTAAAGTCAACTTTATAAAGTGGCAATAAGGTCTTATTAATTGTAGATAATTATGCATTCTGTAATGCATATTTAATTAATTACATTAATTTGCGTGGTGTTTTTGTCCAAAGAGGCGTGAATTTACCCGCGACACTTATACATCAGGAGCCATTTGGAGTTAATTGACTTGGCAAAGGACACTTTGACATGGGGAAGCTGCTCATACTTCATGGACCAGTAAAATAAGAATTTACGGCTCAGTCATAAGCTGCTAACAAAGCAACCATTTGGGTTGCCAGTTTGTGAGTTTAAAACCTGCAATTGACTTAGAACCACCTCTACCATGACACTTGCTTCATTGTTTTTTCTTAAACTAATGATCACCTGGCAACCAAAAACCTTTATTGACCTCTAAAGCTTTTGTATATGTGTACTTTTAATATCAATAAAGTTATATCTTAAATATGCCAGATATTAACTGTTGACATCCTCAACCATTTAACAAACAGTTGCCCATTAGACAACATGTCAACTCACCAAGAGTGAAGCCACCTTGATCGCCACCGAGTGGTTGGCTGCAGTATAGGTCAGAAATCCCACCTCCTCCATGTTAGTGGATGGAACATGGACCAAACAAAAAAAGTCAAATAAATGTTATTCAGACTGATGTTTTTTCAAGTGTTTATTTTTCAGGTTAGTTTTTTCCTAAGTAGTTATTTGATGCTATAAAAACATGGTGAAACCGTCTGATTGACAGCTGAGACTGACTCGTGATCGGTCAAGCGCATTAAGCGACTGGACCTCGCTACCGTGGCTCCATCTCCTGATCACTACTGTGCAGACTCTGGTTCCAAAATAAGTCAAAACTGCAAGATGGCGGTAACCATATCTGATATCTTGGCTTTATTTTTGAACAACGAGTCTGTGAAGACGTGTCGTCCATCTTATTATACCGTCTATGATTTACACATCCCATAGACACCTTATGAACAAAAACTAAGTTTTCGGCTGGTTTCTGGCCTTTATGATTCACACCAAACCGATTTTTCTCCATTGAGCAGGACATTTTGCTTTCCTGTCAACCTGCTGTTATGTGAGCGTGTTCTCAGTGGTGTAATGGTGTGGCGGTGGCGGCGGGGGCGGGGGCACTTCAGGGTTACAGCCTCATTTCCCACTCGGAGCGTTCATGCTAAATGGATGCTCTCAAGATGCTGTGTATGAAAGCACCACATGAATGACAGATGTGGCATTAAGCTGGAGCACACACAGAGCCCCTGCTCACATCCTCTTATCTCTCTGTTTTTAGTCTACTTCAACAATCTGGGCTCATTCAAGGGGGTGTTTGTTGTTTACGCTCCTCAGTTATGATGACGTAAAAACACATGTACTTACTGCTCTGTAAAGACTTTAAGGCAGAACCACAAGATGTACGTTTCATACACTGTTCTTAAACCTGGAAACCAAAGTTAATGATTTTTATCTGACCAACATGTTTTTATCCTACCACCAATATTTGTATATTGCACAAATATTGTGACCTTCAACATGTAAATCTCAGATTAGTTGGACGGATTTTGATATGAGCCCAAGGGCTGGTCATTACACCTATATCAATAATTATTGCAATATAGTTTTCATTCATAGCAATATAATAAATGTCCAATATATATAGATGTATTGCTAATGCATTGTTTAAGCACAGTGAGGGGGTATAACACGATTTATAAAATGGTAAAGTGTTGGTCATTCTCTGCTCATAAAGAAAAAGTTTAAAGTTACAACCTTCACTCCGGAGCAAGAATCTTCAAACTTCACAGAAAATATAATTGATATTGACTGATATAATATCAAAAATCGTGATATTATTGTATGTTGTGTTCTTACGGTGTCGACTGAGGAGAGCAGGCCAGACAGAAGGGAAAAAAGCAGCTGACACTTTGAACTATGAATTCTTGAGAAATACTGAAGAGCCGCTTGAAGGACACAGTTTTGAAGTTCACATCATATGGTCCAAGTAAATATAAACTGACATCAAGGGGACTACTTCTGAAAGCACTACAGAAGAATAAAAAACAACCTTAAAGTCCATAGCTAAGCTGGTGGCCCTGCAAGGCCGCAGTGCTAGTTTCCCACACACTAGAGGTGCATTGACGAGGGCCACTATTGGAGGACGATGGTAATACTATAGACTGCATATAAAGATGGACGACATGACAGCTCCTCAAAAGTAAAGCTTAAGTGTCTTGATCGCCCCCTGATAGCTGGCTGCAGTGTAGATCATACACCCAGCTTCCTCCATGTTGGTGGATGGATCAAGTATAGTCTTCTCAATTATGGTTCTGTTATTCTAGGTAGTTCTGATTTGGTTTTATTGGGTATTTGATGATATAAATGCGGGGTGAAAAGTCATGATTGACAACTGAGACTGACTTGTGATTTGTCAAGCAAGTGTATGGGCGGGACCTCACAGCCATCCCCCGATCGCTACCGCACAGACTTCAAATGAGGAAAGTTATGTTGGTACATGATGTTTTGAAAACTTGTCCCATGAGCCGTTTTATCACATTGACCCTCCGCCCCTCTAAAGTCTCTGCACGGCCCTGCTGCACACTCAATCTGAAGCTGCAGTACAGCCGGCAGCTTGTTCCCTGTTTCATTAATGTATGGAAATATCATTAAAAGTATAACACAGTCTTTTTTATTTGTGACCATACATGCAAATAAGATATGAGGACATGTTGACAGGAGCAGGCAGTGTCATTTAAACACAGCTGGCCTGAGACAGAGACAATCTGAGTGTGGTGTCTAACTTTGCTTTAATTTAAATTAACGTAGCAGGATCTAAATGCACGGTCGCTCCCAAAGGAAAATCCATCACATTTAACGTATTCTGTATTCACTGGATGTCATGTTGCACATTTTTTGCACAGTTGGCAATTACTCCTTTTTGAGCAAGGTGCATTTTGACACGGGCAATAACCTTGGTACAATTACCATAGTCCTAAATAAAAGAAAAACGCAGATGTACAGTGTGTGTGAAAGCTTAGATTGTGGGTTTTTCTCTCATAAACATGCCACACACACACACGCACGCACGCGCACGCACGCGCACGCACGCACACACGCACACACACACACACACACACACACACAGTTCCAACAAGGGCAGTACACACACAAAGTCAGCTCGTCGGTGAAAACTGCTTATTCCAGCTGATGGAGTGTATAATTCCAACATTGGAATAATAATGACCGCATTGTAATTCAGATGGATAGAATAGAAATTAGATTCCGGGGCCTTTTTTGCATATTGTCATTATTGAGTTCTGCACCGTTCTCCTGAAAGTAAAATGAATAGAGAGACGGGATGAGTTTACATGTCTAACTTGCTGAGGGGACCCACAAGTCTCACCCAGCAGCAAACTTGAGGGACCGGAGTGAATCTAAAGTGCATCTTAATTATGTCCCAGAATAAAACAGTATCGCACACCCACAGAGAGCCACCCTGTTGGTATATGCAACCGGAAAGTAAATGGCTGCAATCACATTAAAACACCCTGGCAATTACGGTGAGAACAAACAACATTTCTATACAGCATTTTTTCTCATAATGCCTCTTCACCGGGTGGAGTGGCCTAATTGTGCTCCGTTTGCCGCAGAAATGATCTGTGTCAGTCTCGCTCGGCTTCAAACAGGCACCCAAACACTAATCAAAGCGTTAAATGTCCCCTTCACCCAGGGCTGTCGAGTGCCTGTGAATGAATACGGAGGAAGAACGAGATGTTCCTGCTTTCCCTTTCCCTTCTGCAGTCTTTCGCCCGAGGCGGGTGGGATCGCCCTGTGTGAGGGGTTAGCTAAAGTAGAATTTCTCAGAGCGGATCAATAAAGTATTGTGTTATGATTATTATTACCTAAGGGAGTCTGCTGCCTTTTTTTTCTCCACATGATTTTCTTATCTTGCTCTTAAGGAAATTTGGAACTAGGGAAGTTCGATATAAGTATGCTGAACAAAGCTGAAGAATATACGAGACCCAGTAGACGAGCACAATTGTAGATGAATGTCTATTGTTCAGGTTGATTAAGGTAAAAAAAAAAAGGGAAATAAATGTCTGTTTAGCTTCTAAATCTTTAAGACACATAAGTAAAACTGGACAGCAGCAAATATCACACTTAAAATCCAAGTGCTTTGAAAAGTTTTTTTACTCGTGACCCAGGAGATAAATGACATAACAAAAAGCCACATAAAGGAAAAAGAATATCTGTGGGTAAAAAAAAAAGAAGTTATCTTTAGTTACGTCTGTGTGATATTAAAAGGGGTTTTAGTTTCTCAAGAAAAAATGAGATTGGTTTAAAATTTTGAATCCAGAGAGAGTGGAGCCTTTTTCCTTTTTTCCCCCTTTTACTCAAACTATGATGACTTTTTTCCAAACTAAATTATGAATTTATTCTCAAAAATCTGATATATTTTCTTCAACACATCTCTAATACTCAAATTTCGGTTGAAACATCCTCTAGCGTCAGTTGGAACTATGACAGGAGCACATGAGGAAATCAAGGAACAAAGTTGTAGACCAGCAATCACGAACAAAACACGTTTCAGTGTGTCACTGGGATGTACACGGACCAATAATAGGCAAGATATTTATATTTAATGTGTCTGACTCTTTGTTTAGGATTAGCTGGATATCAAATTTACAAACTGTCAATCCTTCCAATTCGGCGCCGTTCATCCCTCATGTAATAAGCTTGACGAAGGTGTTAATTAAAAAGGCTCAGAGGTCAATTTACCAGCAGAATAAACACAATTGTAACAGGAGCTTTCAAAAGGCGTCTCACAGGCTGAGATATGGTCGGGTCACAGGTGTATTGGCAGATGAATAAAGGGGAGGATTGCTCCCAGTTTTTCTCGTCAGTGTGAGCTACAGGCAAAGATAAAATTAAACACTGTTCACATTGAGTAATTCTAACGACCAAAAGAAAATTGGTTGCTAACACTTGCGACTGTTGTAAGAAGTAAATTAGTTTTAAGTGAACTTTAGGGAGAAATTTGTTCATCATCAAACTTGGCCAAATCACCTCTCACTTAAATCCTACTGATGGTGGCAGGTCCTATTAGGGGCTGTTCAGGATGGACCTTTATTTATCTTCCTTCGTGGAAATTCACAGCGGCACAAGAAAGTAGCAGTAAAAGGGGAAAATATAGTAAGAGTAAAAGTATGAATAAAAATAGAAATATTATATTATATAATAATAATTAGGTATCTGCAAATGCTTGAAAATAAATGAAAATCTTCTGATAAGAGATTAAAACAGGTGAAAATAAAATATAGCAATTATTCTATACTCCTTAAATGTTGGTTTTCATATTTACCCTCCACATCCCACTGTGCTTTTTTTTGTCTTGCCTCTTGTTTTCATCACAGTTTAGCTGGTTCACTGGTGCATATAGAAGGAGAAAATAGAATTAATGAACGTCTCGGTAAAAAAAATTGATTTTGGCGTTCGGCTCCTTCTTTTCCTTGCTCCCGCTTTCACTGCAGTCGTGACAGTTTAATCAGTCCTTTGCTCAATGATTTAATAAACCTCTAAGAAGGTATTTCCCCCTCACTAACTGCTTCACTTGATAGCCCTCTGTCCTGATCGTAATAAAATAAGTTCTGCTTAATGGGGAAATAGGTTAAAATAACTTGAAGAAAAAATAAATTTGAGAAAGTGATTAATGGTCCCAATCTAATGAAATCCTTACGGAACCATTTGTGTCCCCTGTGTGGTTCCCAGCCCATTCACAGGCATTCACAGGGGAAACCACTATACTTAACACAATACTTTAACTTGATCCAGGTCATCTGTAAAGATAAAACAATCTCAACTGGGTCAAAGAGCTTAATAGTGGCCGCCCACTTCTAGAACATCTCTGGTTCCAGAAGTAAATTTCCTCATTTATTTTTACCATTGACGTTTCGATAGTTGTTTTAAAAAGAGTTTTAAACCTGGAACCAGGTCAACTAACCACCAGATGAATCATGAGCAAAAACAATATTGGAAAATCAGAAAACAAAAAGCTCAATGTAAAAGACTGTGTACATAATTATTTGAAGAGTGAAGAAACTACATATCCCATAAACCAGTGTGAATGATCTGTTTCCAAAGAATTTCAATTTTTTCCCCCTAATCTCTAAAACATCATGGTTGCTCTGTGGTAAATGTCATAAGTGTGATATCGTGATAAACTTTTCCATAGTAGCAGCAAACTCTACAAATCAGGGATGTAGCTATTACATATGAGGATTGTGGGTAGTGTGGTATGTCTCGTGGACTTCGCAAATAAAACATGCATCACACAGACTTATGGCTTCTACAGGAGCATATAAAATCATTTCACAATCTCATAGCTTGTGGTAAGTGCACCTTGGATGGTTAAAACATTATGGGTCATAATCTAAATCTCTATTCAGAAAATGAATGGGATTTTTACTTCCGGAACCACACTGTTGAGCTGTATTGTATTGTGGATTACGTAAGTAAAGTTTTTGAGAGATAAAAAGGTCGAACATAATCACTCGTTGCACGTTTATCCTCAAATGTGACAGAGCTGCAGTTTAATCAAACGTGTAATCACAGTCAGACATGATGTTTGTCAGGGGGATGAACACACTTTGAACCCACTCTTGCTTTTATAGCACATGTACAAATCCAAACTCTTACTGGTCTATTGCAAAAATGTCCGATAGTCACAGATGGATGAGGAACATTGATGCCAAAATGTGACAATACCTCCCCATGAATGCAGCAGGCGGAAACCCACTGGTCTAAGCTGTGCTCAGCCGTATTGCCCTCTCTCATCTTCTGTCCCCTCTTCCCTTTTTGACTTTGATCTTACATGTTGTGACTCTGCGATCCCGCTCCGCTGCAGCACTTACACCTGTAGACAAAGAGGGACGAGGGAGAAAGTGTCGGGCTTTTAGTGAAAAATTGTAGAGAGACAAACACACACACACACACACACACACACACACACACACACATACAAGGGCACATATATCTGACATCTGCACAGCAGCTGTTCGCCATCAAATGTGACATCAAAGGCCGCTTGTTACTTGGACTGCATTAGCTTCCTGATGTTTCGGCTTTGATAAGGCGCAGCATCACTTCAGCGGCTGACACATCCTCCTGCACCAGTGTCTGTGCGTCTATACACCACACACACACACACACACACACACACACACACACACACACACACACACACACACACAAACACAAACACACACACACACTTAGTCCTTCATGTCCCAACAATGCGAGCATCTTTCTGGCTGTCTGCATAATCAAATGAAGACAGATGACACGCCAGAACTCCGGCAAACATCATCTCTCACCGAAAAAAAAACGTGATACGGCCTTAAAAAACTTAAGGCCGTATCACTGCGCTGTAACATCGCAGGCTATTACAATTTGTCCTGATTTTCCATAAGAGAGAAGGTGAGCTTAGGCACGCTTATCAATACTGTCACTAGAGCGGCAGACATTTTATTTTTCTCCTCACTCAAGGAGCTTAAAGGTGTTTGAGCGAGATAAGTGGAGCCGTCTCTTCATGTTCGGCACATTAGCAATCTGCAGCCGTTCTCCACTAGTCGCCATTATCTAAATTAATTTGAGTGTTTATATATTTTATATGAAATTAGCAAGTGATACCACTTTTCATTATGCTGAATGGCAGCGAGCGCCCATTAGATTCTGGAAAGTCTTTCATAATGTATATGCACATGGATAATATATAGATGCAAAGAGGCTGTTTATGTGCATCTGTGATGATGGATTTTTCTCAGTTATTTCATGTTTTAAGTGTCTGGGGAGAGGGAGATGCTCTGGTGATTCTAAAGAAGTGTTGATCTCTGAGGAAGGAAACATTTCTTCTAGATCGTCATTTCTTAATCAAAGAGGTAAAAAGTCTCAATTCCTGCAGAGGCCGAATCAATTTATCTGCATAAGTTCGTCAACTTGACACATGTCAAATATCTTCAGATATTTCCCTGATTGAAATCACTTTTAATGTCCTTAATTTTGCTAAGTGTGCTATCACCCTAATGGACGCACACTCCTGGTCTCCACCATGTATTTTCATACACATTTACCACAGTCATGGGCATTAATTTATGTGATGTAATCAATATGAAAGCCAATTGACTTATTCTTGAGATTTAAGGGCTCCGATAAAAGTTTTATTGAAACTATACTGAGTTCAGTTTTTAGTCAGAACACGTCTATTCTGACCAGATACTCTCAAGGCTAAAAACAAGTTGGATGTGAGTTAAGCTTTCATACAGCGTAGTCACCTAAACAGTGATGGAGTCTCTGTTTGAGAAACTGGTCAGAGCAGAGCTGGTTGTTTTCACATTTCCAGACTTTAGGCTAACAGAGGCCTCGTCCACACTACTGCTGATGTTTTGCAAAACTAAAATGATAATGTAAATAAAGGATGAGCCACTATTGTTTGGGTTTTGAGGTTACAATTGCCAAAGGTGAATAAGCTCACTGAGCAAACTCACAATGTTCTTCTCTGGTATTTGATAGATTGTCGATGTAGTCTTTATTGCCATCTACTGGCCCATCATGCTGTAGTCCTTTTTGTGTTCTCATCAGGATGGAGATATTTTGTAAAAAGAACATGATTATTTTTTAACTGAGGGAAAATATCAGTTCAAAAACATCCACAGTAGTGTTGACAAGTCTTTAAACCAACTTTTTCAACTTAAAATAGCAGCTTCAAAATTATTTAGAAGGTTCACTGACTTAGAATAGGGGCCATGCTTTCATTTTTATTCCGCCTCCTCACCCTGAAGGTCTGTTCTTGCTCTATGTAACTTGATAAGTGGGTACGATGTACTGTGAGCAGTGTGGAACTGACTGATAGTCACAGCTTAAATTGTCAGAATCAGGTCCAGCAAGTTCAAGAGTGATGCTGAACTTAAAAATACTTAGAAGCCATTAAAACCAGCGTTTATCTACAATATTCAGAGAGGAAACCTTTGAAATATCAAGAATCCTCAACAGTTTGGTGTATTTGTAACAGCGGCAGTTCTTCTGCTTAAGGAAGCCGGGGATCTTCAGTAGTATCCACTGTTCAGCTGTGTAAGACTAAGCAGTCAGAGCCCAAGAGAATTAATCACCACTTGTGGCTGCAGAGGGCGCTGTTGCTCAGTAAACGTTACATAGTGTTGCTTTAAGTTCATCAGCTGCTGGGCAACACAAAAGCTAATAAGTCTGATTATATTCATGGTTAAATGGGAGGAAAAACACTATAGTTTAGTAACTAGTCTCAGAGACAAGGATTTGTTTATTTTACTAACCTCCCTTCTTCCCCGCTGCCGATTAATCAGTTTGAATTAGATTGTGGTGTTTGCAACTTAGTCCCTTTCCGACCTGATTGCCTTGATTTTCTTCTCTTTTCTTTAAGTCTTTGTTTATATTGATCTGTGCTCTCCGGCTAATCACAAACACCACCATTCACTGAGCCATGTGTATGAAGAGTAACCATCATACACACACAAAGCTCATGTGTGAGCACATCAAAATGCCAGTGCCCGCTGGGATTTCGCTGGCGAGCGCTCTGTGTGAAGTTATGCATGGTAATTACATGGCTCGCTGTGCCCTTTACCGCGTGTTCGCTTTTACATTTCTATTTCAATATTGACACGAGCATAGAGGCCGCAGTCGGAATGGGTTTGCTCCGAGGCTGCCAAACCGGGATTAGCAGGATGTCTTCGCTCTAATATGTGAGCCGTCCATTAGCTGTCACATTCAGGCTGTTTACTCTGTGACAGAGCTGCCACCGGTGCATGTGTGGGTTGAGGTAATAACGGAAGCATGAACATTAATAATGTGGAGTAGCTCAAAAGTTTTTATTCCTCTATTTTGTCCTGTGTATTTGCCTGTAAAATGTTCACCTTTCTATAGTTTCAAATGTACACAATATTTACATTTATTGTAAAAAATATATATATAAAGTCATAAAATTTAAATGTTTCTCATTCTTTGGTACATCGAAATCATCAGAAAGTTCCAAACCATAGTTTTACCGTTTTATTTATTTATTTTTTTTCATAAAAGTAGTCAATATTTCAATAGGCCCTTGTTGGTTTCTGTACTGATGAGGCAGAACAAAATATTCACCAACACACAGCGGACTGTGGAGGTGTGTGTGTGTGTGTGTGTGTGTGTGTGTGTGTGTGTGTGTGTGTGTGTGTGTGTGTGTGTGCGTGCTTCTCCTGCGACATCAAGCACCGGAACAGCAGAAAGACAGACAAAGGCGAAAATGATGAATGCACCACAGAAGTGGAGGTCTAATTTCCCCCAGTATGCAGTTTGTTTGCCTAATTAATTTGCTTTGGTTCAGGCACTTTGCCCAAATGCAGTTAGATAAAAAACACCCCCCCACACACAGAGAGGGAGAGAGAGAACGAGAGAGAGACTACTATCTTGCTTTCTTGTCTGTATTTGAATATTCGGCCATGTGTGTCTGTGTTTATACTCTGGAGAGTTGACTGGGTTTTTTCCCTCCGGTCCAATAATTCACTGACAATTAAACACAGAGATTCATTGATAAATCATTTTGCCGGCTTTGGTCCAGACTTAAAATAAACAGGCGCCACCACAGTGAGTAGCTCTGTCAGGATTTATGCTGTTTGATTCTTTGTGAGAAAGGGCAGATTGATTGAAACAGGTTCGGGATATTTGTAAATAAATTTAGAGGAAAATTAAAAGCCAGGCTGAACTGAATTAAAATCAAATGATGCCGTAAAACAAAACCTAAACTTGCCCAATTGCTTTTCTGAAAGGACACAGCATGAGTCACTTTCCAAAGTTTCATTTAATTAGGCAGTAAAATTAGGAATTTTCTTCATGTGCAACACAAAGGTCGTTTTTCAATTTTCAACATCATTGATTGTGGCCATTATGGGTATGAATGAGTATTGAATACTAGACTGAATCAGAGTTAAACACCATCCACAGTATATTTATATGGATGTGGCTGTTACAGGAGAACCACAAAGTTTGAACCAAATAAAATCAGTTACAGAACGTGAGAGTAGCAAAATCCAATCTAATAATGAAACCAAAAATAAAAAATAAAAAGTGAGCCGAACCCTGCAGGCAGCAGAGGTTGGGAATTGAGTGCAGTGGTTTCCAGTAGCTGAATAAATCATTTAACAGCAGCACTCACCAAAATGAGCAGAATCTCAAGTCCACGCCGAGTGTTGTCAGCACCACACACCTGAGTGTAGAAAACCTGTTTATTTAATGGAAGAGGGAATCTTCTCAATTAACACTCTCACAAACACAAGTGCCATCAGCTGTAATATGTAATGGATATGATAAGGGCTTCACCATATTAGGTTGAAGATAATAAGTCGGCCCTGGGGTCCTCTGCTCTGTTGGCAGCTGATGTGACACCAGTGCAGGAGAAGAAGAAAAACAAACATCCTTTAGTTAAATCTTTGTTTTAAATGAGAGAAACCTTGTCAGTGTAACATTGTAAAAAACACTGCTTTATTTTTAATGTCATGAAAAACCTATCTGCTACTACCGTATATTGTAAATAAAGATGGACGACATAACTGCGCCCCAAAAGCGTCTTGATCGCCACCTGGTGGCTGGCTGCAGTATAGGTCATAAACCCCTTCCATGTTCGTGGATGGGACATCGACCAAACCAACAAGTCAAAGTCCACGTTAAATACATTTATCTCAGATTAGGTTTTGATTATTTAAAGCAGATCTTATATCAAACTAACAAGTTATTTGATGCAATGAAAACATAGTGAAACATCATGATTGACAACAGAGACTGTGGCTCCACATGAAGTCGTCTTATCTGGGATATGTTGGCTTCATTTCTGGACAGTGGGAGGAAGTGGAGACGCGACAACCATCTTTATAAACAGAGTATTGTTATTGCCTATGTTGAATTCTATCAGTTTTGTTTATTCTAACACAGACTCTCATCTTTTACCTCTGAATGGAATGTAGGACAGCTTGTGGAGATTTATTTTTAAATGTCACTCTCACACCATGTTTACCGCATTTATGAGGCTCACTTATCATCAGATGGGTTTTTAATCTTAAGTACAGTTAAAGTTTGGGCCAACTCAACATGGCTCCACATGGGAAGGAATTTGCATGAAGCCCAGATTGTGAGATTTCATAAAGATGGAAGAGGATTCAAGAGAAGCCAGCAACTGAATATGAGGCAAAACCTAGTTGCAGCAGTGGAGGGGTAGAGGGGGATAGGAAAAGCCATTCGATTAATGACAGTGGTGCAGCAGCCATCTTTGAAAAATGACACCACGTATCTTTAACTATTTACGCAAGCTTGCATTGAAAAACAAATGGGTAAGTGCCATGTAAACTTACACAAGAATTAGCAGTGGAAACTGGTGTTTCACTGACTGAACAGACAAAAGGACATGAAGCCAACCTCTATAGGCAGCATCCAAGAATAACACAATTACTTATAAAATGGCTTAAAACTATAAGAAATGCCATATGAACGTAAAAAGTGTCTAGTGTCGTTGAGATGTGGAGGTGGGAGTGTGATGATATGGGGCTATGTGGTGCAAAAGACGTGGCACAATAAATGCATGTCTCCATACTGAAATGCTACATGAAGAGTTCACACATTCCGAATATCACACAAGAGTTACACAACTTTTATGTGCCCAAGTATTTCCCCTGACTTGATCCAACAGAACACCTGTAAAGTATTTGAAAACTGAAGAAAAATAAAAGTCTTATTCATCTCACAAATGAAGCCGGCTTTTGTTGGAGCTGGTTCTTGAATAGGAATCTTTCATTATAGTTTAAATTAGGGGCGGGAATCGCAGCATAACTCAAGGTGCATGATACATGGCTTGTGATTACGATAATATCACAACATAGTAATTGTGAGATAATCAATATATTGCAAGACAATCATACAACTATACATCATGACATCGGTCTAATGGATGAATACTAAATACCCCTAAAGAGGTAAAGTGCAGGATTAGTGTATTTTTCCACTGCTATTTGGTGTCAGTTTCACAGACACAATTTTGCACCAAAATGTCTTATCCTAGAGCCTCTTAAGTCTTTAACAAACATTTAAAAATCCTCGTATTTTTCATTTAACTTGATTCTTTTTTATTTTTCTTTGACAAAAAACAAAATAAAATCGTAAATGGACACTATTTGGAATCACTTAACATTTCCGTGACATTGACCAGGCGTGTACTCGTGTTGTTGTGTTGCTGTTGGCATGTTGCTTGTGCTAAATCCAGTTTATCGTCCTCTCTGTGCTCCGTCGTCTCCCTCCAGCCGCCTACCAGTGAATTGCTCCGGCTATTGATTCTCCTGCACGGGATGATTAGCCTCAACCAGTGTCAGAGCACCAAGTCAGGCCAGTGATAATGCTTTCACTCAATGCACAATAACAACTCAGGTGCCCCAGGAGCGAGCGCTGGCGGCCCGGCGCATGCTAGCATGCTAATTTGCGGAGACTTGTGATAAATGCTTGCTGTCACTCCTGCTGAACAAAGTCCGCCTCTCAGCGGTGCTGCGGCGAGGCCGATCCGATAAGCTACATCAAACAAAAAGGAGGGATGGGATTGTTTATGCAGAGCTTTCATGTACTGTGCCGGCTACTGCACTGCACACACACGTATATACATACTTTTCTATCAACTAAGCTACAATCAGCACAACATCAAATCACACTCACACTACAAACACAATCCTTAACAGCCAGTGCACAACAAACATGCCTCTGACACATCATTAGTCTTTATGTACCAACGGGAGAGACCTGAAATTTCAGCTCCAGGCCAACTTCAATTCATCTGAGCCTGAGCTCGGCCAAGACTGAACCTGAACAAAAGACAATGTTTTAATGTCAGAACCCCCCCACCCATATCTTAAACACACAGAGTACCACATACAAAAGCTGCAGGGTAGACTATTCACAATACAAACATTAATTTAATCTTACAGTGCAACAAAAACACTGTACATTGTGCCGCGCTGCATCTGCCGATCCATCATGATGAAGAGGACAGTAAACGTGTGAATAAAGAGACATAAACAGTGGTAATGTTGCTCACATAAGTTATTCAGCCGTTGCACGCACACGCACACGCACGCACACACACACAAGATGTGTATCTACACTGGTGAAGCACACTCTTTAACAGTCATAATGTTGAACAAGTGAGCAAGTGCTCAGTAAATCCCGAGTGACTGACCACTTAACCTTGATGTGCGTAAACGCGGCGACAAAAGCTAATTGACACGTGTTTGCCGGATCTTTGCCACCCGTCTATAAATCCAATGTAAAGTAACATAGGCAGCTGACACATGACAAATGTGCAACTATTAAAAGAAATAACCCTCTTTTTCACATACCTGACATATATAACTATTTATAGTCCTCATGAATAACAGCCCAGCGCACAGGCAGCAGTCGGGACAGAGGAGTGAAGACATCTGCTGGAGAAGATTAAGTCTGAGAATCGTCGCTGAGATTTACGGTTCTGAAATATCTGTCTCTGAGACGTCTGCTGCCACGAAATTTTTGCAAAAAAAAAAACAGCATTACAAATTATATTTAGAGTTCAACAGTAACAATTAAAATGTATGATTTTTTTTAATAAAATCATTTAGTCTGTAAGTGAAAATAGCTTCAAAACGATTAAACTGCCATATCCATCATTAGACTGTAGGTCCACTTGGTTACATACAAACATTTGTTGATATGCTTCATATGAAAGAATGAATAAAAACACAATTTCCTATGTTTTAAACCCATCAAATAAAACAGCAGGTCGTTAATAACTATTGTAACTAACACTCGTCCCTTAAAATAAACACTAAAATGTACTTTCAGGATAATAGCTGGAAAGTTATGGAATCCATAAAACAGTGTTACACTAACCTACAGAAACAAGAAACTTTTGAGGAAGTCAGGAACTAAACCTGAGTTTTCACCGGAGGAACCAGGGACTAAATTGAGCTCCTGCAGGATCGTTCCAGGTGTAATAGAATGAGTTTCTTATGGTTCAGTAAGTATCAGGGAACAAAGTGGGAAAGAGTAGAACATTGCTTTGGCTATAGTTTCATCGTGGTTACATGTAGCTGCAGAATTTTAATGGGGTGAGACTCATTTGCTCATAAATCTGCTAAAATGTCAAAGGTCAAGTGACATCAAACACCAGGAAGAACATCATGACTCGTGTGAAAAATGTGTTTAAAATGCTGTCGGCATTTCTTTTTAATTTCAGTCTATGTTTCCTAGTTTTAGTGGTTCTTCAAATACAGTCGATAAACAAGAGATCTTTCAGTTCCTGAGATCCCGGAAGGGTTTGGTCAAAAACAGCTGATTTTTCACTTTGCATTACAGTCGCTGAGCTGACTTTGGAGTAACTGTAAACCTGAGCGATGAAATGTGCTGTAGCTTAATTCCAACTGATAGCTGGTATAGCAAGAGACAGAAATTCTGTGTACTTTTCAGTAGCATTGCATTGATAGTTAGTGTGGCACGTTAGCATGAAAGCCGGCTTTGTAGTGTGTCCAAAGCATGACACTTGGTTGTCATTATGACGAGCAGGCTGCAGCACCAGGCGCGCTCACCACAGTGTTATCACATACGTGTAGGTCCATGCATTATCGTACAACTCCAGGTGCTCACAGTGAATTCTAATCTCCCTGTGGCACTTGAGTTTTTTGCTCAATCAGAAACCCATCGCGGTCTCATCTATTTGCCCAGTCTCACACAAAATTGCGGCTACGTGCGTCTTTCCATTGACTTTGTATGCATTTGCGCCACAGGAATTTACATTTGTAGAAACACAAAATTAGAAAACTCAAATGTTGGATATTAGAATCATACAGAAAGGTCCCTGTCATAAAGCCTTGTTTCCTGCCAGTTGCTGTAGGGGCGAGTTATCTTCCCAGCTCTTTCTAATGCTGCCACCTCTTTATGTGCCCGCTGCCTCACTCCTATGGAAAAGTCTCCTTGACTACGTGTGAGTCAGCGTGTGACACACTGAAGGAATCGAGCGAACACAGATGCTCAGAGGCCACGAGGGTCAGCGGCTGGTTTGATGAGGATGAGGATGATTTAAACAACATTCTGGAGCCTACGCAGATGTCGAGTTAAAACACCTATGGGTGATTCTGGGCCGCTCTCTGACACCATCATCAACCGAGGGGTAATCGTTCAGAAGAGAGCTGTTTATCTGTTCAGAGACACGGAGCTTTCAAGATGTTGACTCTCTATGTTGGTTCTGCCCTTTTATTTGTCATCCATTTGTATCAAAGCTATGTATTTAGCAGCAGCTCCCATCATCCACAGGGTGATCCGGAGAATCCCCAGCAAAACACAGGCTTTCCTTTGCTCATTGAAATCGGACAAATGTGTTACATGGCCTGCACTGAAGTTGCAGTGTAATGTGCGAACGCAGGGTGTGTGTGTGTGTGTCTCTGCACAAAGACGTTCGATACAAAGAGGATCTGCTGGCAGCGGTGGCGTCAAAATGAAACCGCAAAGGAAAACAGGCAGGGGAGCTTTTGAGGGGGAATCTGTGATGCTCTCGCTTTCACAAAACACCACAAATACCCACGCAAACGTACACACACAACAGCGAGTATGAGGGCTTTATTTGCTCAAGCTGAACTGCGCTCGTACACAAACACGCACGCACACGCACACACACACACACACACACAGAGAGGCAAAAACACAAGCATTTCCCATCCTCTTTCTTCCTCACACACATAAACACATGTATACAGAGGACTGATACACACACCCCTAATCAGTGATCCTCTTCTTGGAATGGCTCGCGCATCTGAAATGACACAAAGAGGAAGAGGAGGTGGAGGAGGGGAATAAAAGCAGATTTACAAGGCCTGTTCCAGCGCCAGTCAGCAACTTCATTCTCTCCAGCCCCAGCGAGGCTCTACAGCAGTGACACATGCACGCACGCACACACACAATCTGTATCTGTCAGACACACACACACACTCACACTTTGATGTCTTTTTCTCCGGCGTACAGAAACAAATCGTAGAGTTTCTGTAGGGAAGGACTTCTCCCCGTCTCTATATCACACAGCGGGGACGTGGGGGTTTGTTTGGAGACGCATCTGCAGGGGAACGGTGCAGATAAATGATACCGCGCGATTTTCTGTTGCTTAGTCATTATTCAAATGTGCAAAGTCGAGGGTGGATGCACGATGTGGGCACAGTTTGGTTCTAAAAAAACATCCACCGCAAAAACAATTACATCTCTTGATCCGTGACAAACTGTTTTGTCAATATCATCTGCATTTTGACCTTTCACCACTTCACTCGCGGAACAAAACAACAAATGTATTTTTTACTTTGCTGCACTGCGGCTTGTCCTCAAGGTGCCAAAAAACAGATGTCAATAAAAGAACTTCTCTCGTGTGTTTCAGTGATAGAGAAACTTCTCGCTGTGACAGGAGGAGCAGGACGTTTGCAGATTTATCTTCAGAACTGATAAATAAAAATTGCTTTTATTTCTCCAGCACCGTTTTCACGTCTGCGGTCGAGCCTGTGCTTCTGTCTGAGCTGTGCCGCTCTCAGAGATACAGGGATCAGATGGTTTGAGTTTTTTTTTTTCTTGTGGCTGAGCTTCACTTTAGTTTCCAGGGTTGGGATCACCAGTCCCTTTTGAAATGAAAGATTGAATCTTTTATCCTTGAAATGAGTTTGCGTAGCACTTTCTTAAAAGGTTCGAGACATGTTTCTGGAGACGCTCATGAATATGTAATCAGTGTTTACGGTAATGTCTCTGTTATGCAATATTTAGTAACATGCTCCTGGTGTCAAAATAAAAGCCATTTGGACAAATGTAATTTGTGATTCAAACTGTATATATGTATTTAACATAATGCATTTAATATATTTGCTATGGGAATAGTCAATGCAAATTAAAGACCAATTATCCTCGGATCATGCGATCAAGTTAAAACTTCACTGTGCAAAAAAAATGAATAAAAATAAAGTTCCTCAAGCCGCCACAACTGTCATGTTGTATCTACAGTGTTTGTGCCTCGAGAGAGAAGCAGCAATAACTTCTTTGACAGCGTGCATATATTCCTAGATCTTACAAGATACTGTAACGCTGGTGAGGCGACACAATACTTCAGTGTGATCCAAGTGGGTGGGCAATGCTTTCTTTGTTTCTACGCTCAATTTAACCGGCATCTCACGGAGATTTAATCTCGTTATGGTGGCTGAGACTGGCTGTCAACAATTATTCTTAGATATGATAATCACAGTGGGCTCACATTGAAATTTTATATGTAAAAAAAAAAAAAAGGAAAAAGATTTAGATCCTCATGAGAAATGGTCCAAGCTCAGGAATCATCTCAAGGGGATCCATCAGGAACATAAAGATATGAAATAAAAGAAAAGAAAAGAAATCAAATGTACTGTACGCTGCTCACAGGGAAATGTCTAAGAAATGGTCTATCATGTGTTTTAATGGCAGATATGTGCACTCAGATGTACACATTAGCTGATCAAATGTGGAATCTGATGGAGGCTTTGGTCCGTACACTGCGTTCCCTTTGTCCATATTTGTACTTGTCTTCTGAAAGCTCACAGATGAATCAGAGCAATGCCACTGGAAACCTTTGGGGGCAGTTTCTCCAATAGTTTTACGCGAGACGACCATAGGAGAGGAAGAAGGACTTTTAACAATGGCAGAACTTTTTGAGGACTACCCTCTTACTGATGTCTTGTTGAATAACTAAGCCCAACATAAAGGATGCATGGAAGTATACGGGCAGTGCAGGTTACATCGTTTGAAACCGACATCTCTTTTCGTACCTAAAGGCAGCATAAATGAGCCTTCAGGCGTTTATCCGGTGCGTCATTAGGCTGTAGGCCATTCTGTAACCGATGTGTGCCTCCTCAAATATGAAACATGTGGTACACAGCATTCAAACATAAGACTATTTTGTATTTTGGCCACACAGTGCTCCAAACTCCGCCAAGTTCACCTTTATTTAGTCAAGCGTATCATTTAGTTCAGAGTAAATATAGCTCAGATCCTCTCCCACTGGCTTTTCCCCTCTCCCCAGCTGATTTGGGGTGTAGTTGTAGCGGGCCTGCGTGAGTGAATAGGCCCTCGCCTCGCCAATCAAGCAATCATTAGAAGCAGATTGAGTTTGTGCTTGTGCACTGACAGCACATTGGACGGGCTGAATGGAGGAGGAGGCGGAGAGAGGAGCCAGGCAGAGACGGAAACCGATGGCGAGATTCGATATTTTGATGCGTGTCAGCTGAATCTGTCTCAACCAATTTAAGAGATGGGAAACACTCGTATGGTTTTGTTCAGTTTTTTTTCTTCCACAACACACCCACAGACGCTAAATTAGTTTATATTAAAGGACCAGTACGCCGGATTAAATGCGGTCTGGAGGTTGCAGATTACGTCCACTCACTCGCCCTTTCCGAGCATCTTTCTCTCCGTCAGTAGCCTCTTCAGCCCCACTTATCCTCCTTATCTTTATAATGAGTGTCTGTAGGAGGCGTCTGACGTCACCATAATGCCAGTGGTGACCATGTGAACAATTTCATGTTATATATGATGTTGGTCCGGATGGTGAGATTGATGTAGCAATCAACCTGCCTGCTGAACAGGATGAATCACTGCCTGGTGGATCCAAACAACCATCCAGAGACGGTGAAGATGAAGATGAAGATGAGGACAGGGGAAGTAAACAGAATTTGAGTGGTGGGATGAATTTTCAGACAGGGACTGGGACTGGGACAACTCCCATGACAGCGATATGAGGAGTGTCTCATATGAAAGTGAGGACAGCGCTATGGTCCCAGAAGAAGAGATGGACCCACTTCCTGCACCAACCAGGAAGAGGGAAAACGATGAGGATGAAGGATGTGCCAAAAACAACAACATCCAGACAGTAATGGTATCAGTCACAATCAGGGGCGGCTGGTCAATAGGGGGCGATAGGGTGCCGCCCTCCCAAAGAAAAAAAGAAAAAGATGATAGTGATGAATTTTGTTAATTATTATTAGAATCGTCGTTATTATTTTAAAAATGTATTTAATTATACAACTTCAAGACAGTTTGTCCTGCCTGCTGCCTCTGAATATCATCGTCCAATCAGTAGCAGCGCCGAGCCCTGTTTAATAGAGTATGGGGTGATTTCAATATGGCTTTCATAGACTTTCATTGTAAAACTTATTTTTTTCAAACTGCAGACACTGCAATGCAATCTCTATGACTTCCGAAAGGCTCGCACTAATGTGATTTCGTCATACGTAAGCTGTTACACTTGCACCTGGGCGGTCCAATCACGCCGTACCTATGATTACACCACTGTCCCAGTCAAGGCTAATGGGAACAACTCGATCATGTCGCTAAAAGAAATAACGTTCAGTCGTCGTAGCAATGAGGATAAATTGGCAACCAAAGAATTAGGAGCACACAGACCAAATTTAAACATCAAGCAAGCATCTACAAAAGGAGGGAAATGTTATAAGCGGGGATTTTCACGGAGCTGGTATGACAGGAAAACATGGTTCACAGACTGCGATCTAGCGAACGCCTTGTTTTGCTACCCCTGTATTATATTTCACCCCGATGGCAGCACGGACACAGCGTGGACACATGCTGTCAGTTTCCTAAAATTGTTGGCGTTTGGGAGGGTCAATTTTGCCACTCAGTTGAGCGAGAGCCACAGGTTAGCTGTGAGCCGTTACAACGGTGAGGTGAGCAAGAACCGTCACATTTTAGCCCGTCTTACTGATTGTGCGAAGTTCTGTGGAGTATTCGAGTTAGCTTTGCGAGGCAAAGATGAAAGTGAGGGCTCCAGGAACCCTGGGATTTGTGACTCACAACACTGTCAAACACTTAGAACACTTCTAGCACCAGCTTGTAGCCGCACGCTAAAGTAACCAATGGACTCTTTGGATCTCCTACTCAAAGATAGCACCTTATAATAGATGTAAAACAACAAGCTGCTATTGAGTTTTACAAAAAGGTTAAACCAGTGAAGCGCAGATTGAATATGTACCCTTTTGTCAGAGCTGAGTGATTGGGCCTTGAGCTTGAAACTAATACAATATTGGAAATAAATAAAAAAAATTGCATTGACACCTGGTGGAGTAAATGCAAGCAGTTCTCTGTATTGCCTTGAAGTACAGTTACAATTTCACAGCTTCCTCTTCTTTACATCTTAAACTTTTTGGGGATGACAGTTATTGAGAAAAAGGTCAAATGTTTTCGTGTGTTTGTTCATTTGTTTCATCCTGTGATTGACCTGCTCTAAAACTGACGTGAGTAAAAGTCACTCTGAGAGAAAACAATCTCCCCACAGGCTCTGCCCAGATGAGCGCCGTATCATAAGTTATCTCCATCCATACCAACAGTCATGAAATACCACATGACCATTCACGTACACTGTTCAGGCATGTGCCGGGAAAGAAAGTACATTTTAGTAACGCTTTGCATTCACCACCGGTAACTGAGACGTGACTAATAAGATCAGGAAGCAAATGTGACAACATCATTGTTTCTGCCCATCCATATGAAAACACAACCCTAGGCTGTTTCATTTCGGCGGCTCCTTCAAATGCAGCCGACATATGCGTCCTTTCATCACCGAGCGACGGAGGGCTCCCAGGATTCATTGGGCTTCAGTGACATTTTCAAAGAGATCAACACCACAAGCGACAAGACCAAAATGCCTGATGCTTTCACTTTTAAAGTATCAGGCTTCAACTCAATTGAACAGCTGTAATAACATGTTTAAATAAACAAGGGGCATTGAAACATTCTCATCATGTCCAACTGCAGCTCAGCCCAGACCAGGTTGTCTCAGTTCAGTTCAGCCATTGCGGTCCACAAGCGGCCTCACTGGACTCCTGGCTTCCTCACGTAGGCCTCTCACAATTTGAGAGGCCAAATTGTGAGAGGCCTACATTTTGCCTAGTGGACCAACGAAGCTATTACACGTTTTGAGATGAGACTGGGTTGTCCTCAGCACTTGTCTGTTGTTCTGTTGACCATCTAAACACTCTGATCAAAGGTTATTTGAACTCATTCAGGTCACATAACAACCCTGACTGATTCATCAGAGTAGGTGAACCAGCCTTAATAAGAAAAGTTGTATTTCTTGCATTATTCATGGCAATACATAAAAAGAAATTGTGCTGGAAAAGGTTTCACATGAGAGCATAGCTGTATTTCTCACAAATGCTCTTCCTTCTTCTTGGTGAATCTGCCATGTTGAATCACAGGAAACGAATGTATATAACTGTGACTGGTAAATTCAGTTGGACTTTTATTGTGTCCCTCGGGTAGACTTCCTGTCTCATCCCTGAGCAAGCTATTTTACCTTTTTAATTCCAACAGCTCACTATACAGAGCAGAATATAACGTGTACAGTGTGTAGCTCTACATCTCGTGTTACCATGATGCAACCTAGCATGTCTCAGTCAATGGAATGTAACCAATATCAGTGTTTGGACCTGTGCCGTTTCTCTCTATCACCTCTTTTTCATGTTCCATTAAGTGTGAATCCAATTTTCACATTTGTGCACCACTAGCGCTATCTTGTCCCCTCAAAACCAATAATTTATATCTTTGTGGATGTAATGGGCTTCACAGAGAACACGTCCTGTGCACAACAGCAATCCTGTGTGGACTGGAGACATGCGTGTTGCGCGTTCGTTTATTACCTTTAGGATTCGTACTATCCGTTCTGCAGTGTGAGCAGGAAAACCAGGCACATCTGTTCCTTTTGGAATTGACTCGCGTAAAACACTAGTAGCCTATGGGCATGCTGCTTTATCTCTCACTGTCCTGATTGCTGGGGACTCGCAGCCACGTGTACGCGTTTACTGTCACGGATTCCCTGGATGATGAAGGACTCGGAGCACAAAGGGGAAGGAGAGCAAGGAGACAGAAATTATTAATTTCATTCTTACCTTATCTTTTTTTTCCCCCCAATGCATTATTAATCAAATGTCAAAATCATGTAAAAATCCTAGGCACAAAAATACACACAGCAGCTACACACAAGTACACTATTCTGGGTAATATGGTTACGGTAGAAGACATCAGGATACGTAGATAGAGATCTACACGACTATGTGTTGAACAGCACCATTTATTTACCACCTAATCTAAAAATGATAGCTGTGAGTATGCATTTGTCAGTGGTTTTATCACGAAGCCACATTCCCTCACCAATATTTCACTGAGATACACCAACGGCACCAACAGCGGGCTCCATTATTACATCCCAGGAGAAACAGCCCCCTCTTCACTGATAACATACGCAGCCCTACACTTTGACTTATAGCTTGTTCACACCGAAACCCAATAATTTCTAAAGTCACTATTAGTCTCGACAACAGGCTAATTGGATGGCTGACCCTGCTGATTGAAAAAGCCCACTCAGCGCTTTGAAAACCAAAATCTATCAGGGAATACAAAGCTTAACTAAGAGCCGTCAGCTGTCAGTACTTTACACATGGTTGACTTATTATAGGGAAACTAGGGGAGGTTTTGTTCCACAATAAGCCCTCAGAACAGGTTCAAGGTTCCTTTCTTTAGATTTTCTGGAAGTCTTCTGTTAACTCCATTCTTTTATATGTGGATTATTTGACACACATTAAGTTTGCATCGGTACGAGCCAAACACCCACAATTCCAAGTCCGACAAAAGCTTTCACCTTCTCCTGCTTTGAGGCCTACTTGCCCAAAGGCTAATAATTTGCTGCCTTTACGTACAAATAAAGTGTCCGTTTCAAACGATGTAACCATCAGTGCATGTCCGTTAAGCAACACATCCACTAGAGGGCAGCACATAGTCTTAGAGTTTCTGACAACAACAAACATGCTGGAGACGGAAGTTGTGATAGTGTACATCTTAAGAGGCAAACGCGACCATGTTATAAACAGGTGAAGTATCATCATATGTAGTTTCTTACCAACTCGCAAAGTGAAATTTCCTACTTGTGTGCTATGGTCATCACGCTTTAACTACTGGTTTCATTGCCCCCCCACGGTTTCCGGTGCACCTTTTCCAGTGGTAAATGAATGGTGCTTCTAGAAATCCTACAAGACCCTAGAACACATTTTTGATTCTCTTCTAAAAGTCTGACTAATACTCTTGATGGGTAAACTGAATTTAATTTGTGAAATTGGTAAAATCCCCTTTTAAATAGAGGGGAGATTACATTATTAGAATTCAAGTGAACATTTAATTGACACAAACAATATCCGGTATTTAAACCCAACATAATTAACATGCAGTTGCTATTAACAGGCTAACAGCTTATATATCTGCAGACATCCCCCTGGCTACCCTCCTCACACTCGCAGGCTGGTAACTTACCTGTACACAAGAGCACACATCTTCACAGTGTGTTTCTTCCCCGGCATCTCATTAGCTCCCATCACAGCTCTATCTGACGCTGGAGATGATTTTTTTTTGTTGTTGCCACAATCCAATCTCAGCAGACAACACCGGAGCTTTCAGACCCTGCTGTTCCAGCTTTACTGCAGATTCAGTGGTGCTAAGAATTTCCTTTCATATAGCTTGTCTACTTTGCCCTTTCATGGTACTCTGAGCTCCAGAAAATATACAGTCTGCTGCACTTCTGCCCTGCAACAAACAGCAAGTCTGACTTTTAAGGTAGTGCTCACAATTTCCTGAGAGATTATCAGTCCCCCAAGCCCCAACCCCCAGAATGGACCTCTGTCTGCTGTCATGCTCACCCTGGCTGGAGTTCACGTAGAATATGCAGCATTAGAAGACTCTGGACTATGGTGACGTTGATATTTTCTAAACTCTAAACTGAAATGTCATGTATGATATATTCATCCATCTATCTATCTATACCACCTAAGGGAGGACCCAGCCAAGCTCACCTGACATTGAGGTGGGGTACACCCTGGACCATAGACTGTATATAAAGATGGATGACATGTGTCCACTTCCTCCCACTATCCAGAAATGAAGCCAAAATATCCCGGCCACAAACACAGCCATCTTGCACATGTGAAGCCAGAGTCTGCATTGTAGCGATCGTGGGATGGGGCTGCGGTAGCAAGGCCCAGTCAATACACCCATTCAATAACTAATTTAAACCAAACCTTCTGGAAAAATTAACACTTGAACATACATCAGTGGAATAACTCAAATGGAAGAAACCCTGTTTGGGAAAATATTAGTGTATTTTGACTTTTTTGTTTTGTCCACGTCCCATCCACTAACATGGAGGAGCCAGGGTTTATAAACTATACTTCAGCCAGCCAGAAGGGGGCAATAGGGGGATTTGACAGCCATGCCATCTATCTTTTTATACAGTCCATGCCCAGGACTGGTCGGCAGTTGTTCACAGGGCTGGCATACAGAGACAAGCAACCGCTCATGCCTCACACCCACAGGGAATTTAAAGTCTCCAATTAACCAAATCTGCATGTCTCTGGATTGTTGGAGAAAAGCCCTGAGGGCTCAGTGAGAACATGCAAGCTCTCTTCTCTCAAATGAATGCTATCGGGCAAATATTTTAAAATGAAAGTACTAAATATGGCAAATTCTCTACTGATTTGTGGAGAACTAATCAGAGGCCGGGGCGGTGCTTTGGTGCACTGGTCAACTTTCTGATGCCTTTTCTTTCCAGCGTGTCGGCCGCTGAGTAACATCTCTGCAAGGCTTTGTGCCGTTCCTCAGGAGAAATACCAGATTTTAAAAATGCTGAAGTGATGGCACCATTGCACTCAACAGTTTTTATAACAAGGCATCATCAGTTGTTCTGTTGGCTGGCAGAGATGCCTGTGCACTGAAGTTTCCCTTCATTCGAACTATTGTCTACTGTTTGGGTAGTTGGGTGAAGTTTTTTGAATGTAGACTTGTTGCAATTTAGTTGTTTGTGAACTTCAGACATATCACTGCCAGTGTGCATGTGCATTCAGGAGAGAATCTTTTAGCCCAGCTCCCCCCCACACCTCACAAATCTCGATTTAGCTCACTGTCAAAACACTGGGAAGATCATAGCCCATCATAGACTGCAGGTGTAATTAAATAGAGCTTGGTTTCACAGGTATTTTCAGCCATGTTTCTTCCCTCTCGTTGTCTCTCAGGTCGTGCTGACCCTGCTTTACTTGATAGACATGCTCTGCACACACCGTTATCTCTCTGCACCTGCGATCTCTTCTCCTGACTGACTCCATCAAATTTGTTCTATGCAGAGCCTTAAGCTCCCCCACTCTTTATTGCATCTGTCCTGCAATATTACTCTCTGGCTGTGCCAACAAGTTTTCCTCTACACTTCGATGAGTCTTAAGATTGTGTCGGCTTGTATTTCAAAGCTGCAACATAGTGTAGCATCATCCTTTTGTTTTTTTTCTTCTTTTATTTTGCTGCAGGATTGGTATTCTCATCTCTGGAAAAACCTTCCTTGCTACTTTTGCTACTACCTCCCTCGACTAAATCCTGTATTCACTCAGGGTTACATTCGTTGCTTGTCATCAAATCATTCATTTCTGAAGTAAGCCGTGGATTTAAGATGCAAGAGCCGTCACATTGTCTGTATCTGTGTCGATTGGCTGGAGGCACAAGTGTCCCCGCTGGCTTACTCCACCTCAATGTGCATCAAATCACTTTGATGGCCTAATGATTACTGTTGAGAATGTATGTGGGGATTTCGTGCACCATAGTAAGAGGCCCTCGAAGTTTTAGTCAATCACATTTTATTTTTCTATGATGTTTGGGGTATTAAAAAAGCCTCATTAGCAGGGTCCGAACAACACTTTTTCTCCTGCTGGGCTGAATAAATTTGTACTCCAAGCAGCAAGAAAGAAATCTGATATTTTAGCTTTTTGAGTCAATTAATATGTATCATTTTAGCTGGGTAAAACTTTGTTATCTGAAAACAGCTTTGGTTTAAAACAGATTCTCCTCTTTTTGAGGATTTTATAATTAAGCCAATTCCTCCCTGTTGAATTAAAATACATTTATGTTACCGGGAGGAGCTGAATGATTGGTCTTCACACTCTGTCTTGGCACATCTGACAATATTGCAATTTGCCCTATTCCACTTGCAAGCAGTCACTCGGGGGAAGGATTATCTGGTCGTCTGTAACGCCAAATGGATGATGTCTAAGAAAACCCCTCCTGCCACCCTGTCTTTGCAGCAAACTCTCGTTCCTACTACATCTCTGTGCACATTTGATGTGATATTCTACATCCTGTAACTCATCTTTCTTTGCCCATTTGAATGTTAAATTATCTTATCAGAGTGCTATCACTGTCTGTGTGTGTGTGTGTGTACTTTTGCAAACTGTGCAATAAGCAGCAGGTGATTTCAAACACCTGGCACAGTTGAAGCCAGAGGGCAGCCGCCACGCTGGCCCGCCATGTGCTCTGCACAAGCATCCAAAGTCCCTGACCATCAACAAACACACACATACACACACACACACACACACACACTCTTTGTTGTAGCTGGGAAGCGCCGGTTTTATACGAACAATTACTAAAGCTGCCAGACGGAGTGGGGCTAGATTGGATCTATACCAGCTGTCAGACTGACAGTTACCCCCAGCAGAGAGATCGCCAACACACTGGACGGCTGGGTCGGCACTCTCCGGCCTTCTCAATCGCCTGCTGCCCAAAAAAACCTTTTCCATTTTCTCTCTTTAACTGCTGTTGTTGTCCTCTGTACAGACCCTGACACACCACACTGAACTTGAAGTACTAGCACAAAGCAATGCTGATCCACACCTTTGTGTTGCCTTGTGTCTTTTGTTTAAAGTTGTGTTCCTGCAGCACACCGGAACAAGACTCTGCCACTTATTCCTCCAGGTTTGTGTGGTGCAGTTGATATTCACATACGTCATTCCAAGATCCAATTATCTTTAAAGCACATGTCACACAAGAGAGCCGATAAAAAGAAAGTGAATGGTCAAATTGACATTTAAGGTACAGTGACTGATTCACAACGTCAACTCATACATAACACGGACGATAAAACAAATAGGCAAAGAAAAATGTTTTATGAATGCCTGTTGCCTACAGAAACACAGTCCTCAGGTCCTCCACGTGGCTGTAAACTTGATGTGTGAAGGTACAATCACCTTTTGGACCATGTTTTTTATTTAACTCATTACTTCCTCTCCCACTGCATCAAGTGCACTATATTTTCTCAACTCGTGTTTCCTGGACAACTAAACTTACAGTACATATCCAATTAAGAGGATAAGTGAAGTCATATTTAGAATTGATTTGCGTTTCACAGCTTCAGATCCATGCAGCCTTTGCAGTCACAAACCAAAATCAAACTTGGAAGACAAACAAGTAAAGTTTGCCAGCAGGTATCAGAGTTCCCAGAGTTGTGTGTGTGTTTGAGTATCTTAAGCTCCATGACTAGTGCACTAATCCCCCCCGTGGCTGCCTCAGCTTTTCTCATGGACCGCGGACAGAGCAGGAATAGGTGAAGATCTTACAATGCGGTGGCCACAGGAAACAACCATTCATAATCTAGAGCAGAGGTGTTGCTGTGGAACCTCTTCACTCCGACATTATTGCACCAGAAAGTGATTTTGTTCTGCATTTCTGAGATTAGATAGTTTGTCTCTGCGCGGACAGCAGCGGAGGAGCGGAGTTGAAAACTGGATTTCGGGAACTTTTTTTTCGCTCGGATACGTCTATTTGAAATGTATTGCTGGCAATCTGTATGAGCGTGTGTGTGTGTCTGTGTGTGAAGGAGAAAAAGTGACCGATGGTGAGAAACAGAGATGGTGGGAAAGCGAGAGGCTGCATTGGTGCGTGGCAGGCGGGTTATTACAATAATGAGGATGGATGTGTTTATCATGAGTAGTGTATTCCATTCCAACCCATCCCTCCCTCCCTCTCCTCCTCTTCCCTCCATCCCTCTTTCCCTCCCCGGCTCACTTGAGTAGCTCCGTCTGCGTCCTACATCTGGCAGACCGAGTCCTCATTTCGACACTCCTGCCTCGCCGTTGCAGCTTGTCTTGAGAGGAAGGTGTGTCTGGGTGTGTGCGCCTGTCACCCTCCTCCTCCTCCTCAGCCACCCAAAGCCGCCCCACCGACCTTTGTGCCTATGGGCAGGTGTAGCCACAGGGAGATAATGGGGTGTGGAATTTGGGCAGGGGAAAAAAAGAGCCACTCCGCGCTTTCTCTGACAGGGCCCCTGGCGATAGCCCTCCATCACCGCTCCCGGGGCCCCCCCTCGATTTTCATGTTGTGTTTAGCCTCCCTGGTCTACGAGGCCGAGGCACGAGAAATCCAATTTTCAGGGCACCTTCTTTCACGCATCCCTGTGCACATCCATCCATCTGTCCGTCCACTTTTGAGGCCCACACCACGGGATTTCCAACCACAGGTCAGGGCATCCGTAGAGGATTAGGACATTTGAGTGACAACAGACCCAGAAATAGCCCTTGCAAATAATGGGAGTTGTTAAAAGGTGCCAGACCTTCAATCTGTGTGTATTGAAACTATTCTCTCATGGGAAAATAGAAGAAAGTTAATAGAAGAAAAATAAAACCAGCAAAAGTTTCAAAAAACACATCTTATGAAACAGTGTTTCTGACAACAGTAAACTCCCAGAATCTCACTCGGCGAGATCAAAAGAACCAATCCGCCAGGCCTTGGACTCAGAAATACTCTAACTTTGCCCTGGATGCACCTCGCGGATTTAATGATGGCTTGGTTGTTTTGAAAAGGGCTGCTGAACTAAACTGAATGGAGCGTGACAGGGCCGGCTAAGAGAAGGAAGGAAACTGAAAGGAGAGGGATACTCTGATCTGCGACGTCACATTCTATCAATTCAAGAGCTCCCAATTAAATCATGGAATCTGGTTGAACGGAGCGACACTAAATCAAAGTGATCACGGGGTCAACAGATCAATACTGTGCAAATCTTCCTCGCAAACACCTTGTCTATCAATTCCTCTCCTTCTCTCTATCTCTCTCTTTATTCATCGTTTCCACTCACACACACACACAAGGTTTTTCGTCCTCCTGTTTAACATTTACTCCGTCTTTATCTCTCTACCCTCTCTCAGCAGATCAATTCAGGCAGCTTCAGTGGTTCGAAAATAAACATTTGCTTAACGGCACACAAGTAATAGGGAAAGCATGGGTTTCTAATGAGTAATTGATCTTCAGTTTTGTCCTATTTTCTGTGACCCTTTATTCCTCTGACACGCTCAAGTGGCAGCTCCGGCTAATCTCCAGACACCCGACAATCAGTGTGACTGACTGATGGCTCTCGGTGTCAGAGAAAGTTCACTGTGAAACTCTGCGTCTCTCAACTCCCTTTTCTCCTGGTTTGTTTTTTATGACTCAGCATGACAGCTATCGGTTTTGTGTGTGTGTGTGGATTGTGTGTGTGTGTGTGTTGTTGTGTCAGTGCTTTCTTTGCTATTTTCCCAGAGATGGCCTCCTCATTCCTGGAAATGAGCGTGACCAACCAGAGCAGGAACTGAAGTGCTCATCAGCGCCTGTGTGATTGGCTTTGGCTAATCGTTACAGAAAATTGCTGTGCCCGTCTTGATGAGCCGAGAACTGACATGTCCTTGAATGGTTTGTTTAAGATATGAGTACAAGTGGTTTGTGCTGGTGGAAAAGAAAATACCCATTTTAACACAGTTTTTTAACTTCTTTGCAGTACTTAAATTATTAAGTCCTTTGCAGTATTTAAATTATTAAGTAAAATTAAACTTCTGAAACAAGTGGATAATCTCCTAATGAGAAGAGATTATGATTCCCACTTATTTTGAGGGATTTCCTATGATTTCCTATGACTATGAATATGTTGCAATCAAGATTCTTTTACATATTTAAATACCACTTGATAATATCCTCTTCTAAAGTCTTTATAAATGTTTTATAACAATAAGTTCCCTTCTCCAACACATTGTCCCTGTGACTGAAGCCCCTGTGCAATTTCTCCTGAATTTGAGTGGATCCATAAAGATGTAGAACTGAGTCTTAAGAAACAAGGTTAAGAGTCTGCAGCCACACAACACTTAAGGTCAATCAATCAATCGATTTTTAGTATGCTGAGACTTGCTGATTAGCATCTATTAAGCTGTATGGTGTAATGTGTAGATGAGGCGTTTGCTAGAGCTCACCAAAGTTACTGTGTACACCTGCACACATACTTGTCCTAATGTTTATCCCTTAATGTAAAGTGTATTGATTACAATAAGATCTATCTAGTTTGCAGGTCAGACGTCGTCTGCCATGTTTGCGTTTGAACTTCTGTGAAATCTTCTGTTAACCAATAAGTAGATCTTTAATTAATTAACCAATAACCTTAAAGGAGGCAGCTTCCTTACATGCCCCTTGCCCTGCCTCCTAAAATGTTGTTGTCCACCAGTGCGACTAGTTCTACTAGTGAAGCCTAATGGCGTGTGATGACTAGTGTCTTTCTTGAGAGCTAATGTGCAAAGATCCCCAAACTCCTCTTTGTTGAAATATCGATGTATTTTATGCCAAGCTGCAACCTCTTCGTAGGCACAAGACCATCCCCTGCAAAACAAGTATACAATACATACATATACTACTCCCAAGGTTGATTTGACTGTTTAGGCCATTTTATAGAGACACACTGTTCTACTAATAACAACAAACCACCACTGTAACTAATGAGAAGAGTTCCACATCTGTCACCCCAGCGTGAGAGTGAAACTGAAGCCGGAGCGAGAGAGGTTGGGAGAGAAAGATTTTATTCCAGCCTGAGTGAGGGCAAAACAGAAAATTGTTTCTGAGCCAAGCTAATAGAATGGAAAATAGAGAAATATGGATCATACCAGTTGCCGAACAGTCTCAATCTGATTCAGCCATCTTTAAGCTCTCATCTCGCGTACCACGCCTTTCTCTCCCATCTTTGCCTTGTCTTCATCATGGCGTGTGATGATTTTTTTCCCCATCTCTGAGTGATAACAGTAACCATTCAGGCCCAATATTGTTGGAAGAAGACGATTTCATTTCATTCTTGATCAGCTGAGGCAGGGGTCTGGTTACAAAAAGATAAAAATTCTTCAGGTCAATGGTGCAGTATTTTGGGAGGGAAATTGATTTATACATTTTTAACCAGACAGTGATGAAAAAACATAATATATCAGCTTTTGGAGGGCGAGGACACCCACTGATGTAGCCCATCATTACAGGTCTCAGTGTGTGTGGTGTATGTGTGTGTGTGTGTGTGTGTTATGGGTAATGGAGAGTAATAGCCCGCCCTGTGGAGAACTGCCCTAGCTGTCGCAGGATGATGACAGATAAAGCCTCGTGTCCCCTGATGATGATGATGACACTAATGCATTCACAGTCCGTTTCCCTCGCTCTGATCGCTGCATGACGGAACCAAGGAGAGAGGACGGAGACGGGAGAGTTGTGTGTGTGTGGCTACAATTGAGGCAGAGAGGGGAAGAAGTGCAAGAAGAGAGGGAGCGGTCAATAGCTGCAGCCAAACATTAGAATATTAATGTCCGCCACCAGTCACACTCTTTCTCCTCTTCTTTCCCTCCTTCTCCAACTTTCAATCCATCTATTTTCTTCCACATTTCAGAGCTTACAGCTTTCTCGGCCCAGCTTCCTCCCTCTCTCTCTCTCGCTTTTTCCTCAGTAGGGAGGAATTAGTGGTCATTAGCTGGGGACTGTGATATAATGAGGCTCATCTTCTCCCACATGAAGGACAGTTTAATAGAGAGTGAGAGCTGCTTCATCCGCCCAGGGGTGAGCACATTAACCCCGGCTCACATTGCGGACGCCCCAGAGGTCCGCGAACGCTGGTACACAAAAACATGCTCGCACGTACACGCACGGGTTCACATGTTGCACGGAAAATTATGCACACTCCAACTCTGGAGGGCACACTAATGGAAATGCATTCATAAACGAAAGGCATTAAATCCAGACAATGTATATTCAAGCGAGATTACACGTGTGTAAAGGGATATTAATGCACACATACATTAGCAGGTCCTATTTTGTTTTTTAGATTGGGAACCATTTACATTAGATTCATAACGCGCACGCACACACACACACACAGTCCCAACTCTGACATGAAATTTGTTTTCTCGATATTTCCACCACATCTCCCCTCGCTTTATTCTTTTGCCGTCTGAGCCAGAGCTGTAGGTGGGTGTCAGAAGTCTTTTCAGCGGTGCCCATGCTTCCGGCTGAGAGCTCTATCTCCTGTGAGAGCTACCTCTCTGAACATGACAGATAAGGCCTCCTCAATGCCACAGCCTCTACCATAAGCCAGCAAACAAACACACATACACACACTCACAGACCCGCACAACACCCGTGTGCATATTCAGAACACACAGGAAAGCGCTGGTGACACGCACAGCTGGATGCCCATAAACTGTCGGTATAAACAAGCGCTTAAACACACACACACACACACAGTCACGGGTGGTGACGCGCACAAACCCAGGCTGAACACAAAAGAAAACATGCAGAAACATCCACTCCTACTGCTGCACCACTGTACAACCCGATCCCACCGCAAGCCCCGGGTAGGCTTCCACTCATTTGGTCTGGAAAGCAACGGATGGGTGTGAGAGGAACCAAGAAGACCAGATGGTAATACGTGTCTATGTGTGTGTGTGTTTGTGCAAATGTGTTTGACTTTGAAATGTAAATGGCGTTGAGCGGATGCGGTGCCAGGTACACTGACAGAGCGCACAGCGGGGGGAAGCGTGCTGGATGTTAGTGCGCGGCGATGAGCCACTTAAGCGAGACTCTGTACAAGCTTACGAACGTTTGCATGTGCTAAAGACACAGGCGGCTTTAGATTAAAGGAGCATTAAGGCAAAGCGGCATCTTTTTTCTCTTTTCTCCAGTGTCGAGGGTCAATGCTCGTCTGGAATCTAGGCTGGAGATAGGGGTCAGGTTTGGGGTCAGCCTTTCACAGGCTGCTGGTTGTGTTTTCGGTGCGTGTGCCCTGCAGGGCCATAGCTGCAGCGTCACATCTGAGGGGATTGAAACATGCAGCCCTGTATTACATCATGGACTGAATCATCCAACATACATGCTTATCAGTGCAGGGACAGAAACATCCAGTTGTGCTCGGTGGTGGTGAACATGAATTACAGTTCAGTGGTAGCATTGAAACCTGCAGTAACCAGACTATACACTACTAATTTGCTTTGCTGAAAAATGGATTGTGGAACAGGTTTAAAACTTGACACTGACAGAAGTAGACATGTTGTGCTTTTTCAGTGTGTGTGGGTTAAAGTTCTGCAACATTAAAAAGCCCCAAATCAGCTGGTAACAGAAGCTCCTTTCCCCCACAGAAAACACTGCTCCTGAAATTCCTTAAACCCCTCATCATACTTCTGCATAATTGCGATGCCGCACATTTCCACAATGCACGCCGGGCAGCTAGTCCGGCACGCCCCCCCAACAACACCGGGCTAAAGTGAGAGCTGAGGCCGACATTTTCTACAGGAAGCCGATGACCAATCATAACAGAATGGGCTTTATCCAGAGGGGCAGGAGTGGGCTTAAAGAGACACGGGCTAAAATGAATGAATAGAAGTTTATTGTCCTCCAAGGGTGGAAAGTTGCCTTCTGCTCACCAGTACAACATTAAATCAGACGACCAGCTGGAAGGACAATACATTCAAATTAAAAATTTAAATAGTAGTTCAATTTCTGTGGGTTGAAGTGCAACAGTAACTATAAAAAAAAACTGTTTAAAAGTTAGTTGAAAGAGTTACAAGTGCAGTTTGGTGTTGAGGGTAAAAGTGAAACAATGGCAGAGCTAGGACAGTTTAAAAACAGGTAAGACCTTAAATAAATAAGTGATGTGGGCATGTAAACCTTTTCATCAACCTTTAAACTAACAAACCCATAACACAATTAAAATCATGAATCTGAATATGAGCAGAACAGGTCTTCTCCTCATAATGAGGCTGGAAACTTCCAAATCAGTTTTGTTTTGCAGATACATTCAGTTACAGTATTTTGTATATGGAGTTAACATTTTGCACATATGTTCTTCTTGAGCACGTCTTCAATATGTGAATAAAAAAATCACGGCTAATTAGTTAGATACAGTATGAACGTTGAAATATGAGACTTTGGGGATGTTGCTCAAAATTTGCGCACATTCTTTCTCGAAAATATTACACTCGCACACAATATTACTTGAACTCAAGTTACACTGTGTCTTAAAAAGCCGCCCACTTCAAAAGACACACACATCGGTGATAATGATGCACAAACACACGCCCTGTACAATACCTACTGGCAGTTTGGAAAGAAAGGAAGCCTCAAACTATGAATATGCATGACGTCTCATTTCAAATCCTTCATTTAAGGCATACACAAGGCAGAGAGGGATACAAGTGTTCATGTTTCATGTCGCAGTCGAGCAGAATTTGTTCATTTACATATAGCATGCTCTTGGATGAATAATGGAATGTAGCAGATGCCCTGAAGGAAATTAATGTTTAATGTTTACTGTATCTTATTAATTTCCCCTTTTGCTGAACACACTTGACTTTCCCGGGCCTTGCTGACTGAGTCACTTTTTTTTTTTACGAAAGGAGAGAAGAGAGAAAAATATCTTTGTCTTTAACTATTATCTTATTAATAATGTACGGTACAGCATAGACAACAGCGGGTGCACATCTCACGCGTCTCTTGTGCGTCGGGGCCTCGCCAGCGTTGTTAAAGAACACGGCTGTGTGAGGCCGTATGAGAGACGTGTGTTGTCTCTGCTCATTTCCTTGTTTTTTGTGGAGTTGACCTTGTGCTGCCATGTTTCTTGATAGCCTGCTGTGTCCTGCATTGCGCCCTCAGCCGAACGTGTTGCGCGGATCAATACTGATGAGATGAGGCAGTTGCTCCCAGTCACAGGGAACCATCAGTGCAGACATGAAAGCACATGCAGACAAACACCAAGCGCATCTCTCTGATAAGCTGCGTTAAAACCCACGCAGCTCGCTGTATCCATTATAGCTTGAATGAGTATCTCTCCCGACTTCTTCGCTTGCGCTCGACGACTTTCACTGACGCTCTTCTACAAACAAACTCTCTCTCTCAGTGTGGCAACGCACTGTAAACACACTAAAAGGCCGTCTGTACTTCTGAGGAAAGTTGCGTTTTGACAGGATTTCAGAGAAAACCTCATGCCTCCGTTGTCAGATTTGTGGTCTGCCAACTGTGCCATCTGGAAAACCAGGCAAAAGACTGTCAGTGGGTAGAATGGAGGGGGGGGGGGAAATGCACTTTTTATGAGGTGCAAGATACGCAGACGACGTGACCGGAGATGAAGGAGGGGGATAAAATCCTTCCCAGGGACACTCGGCTGGCCTGAGATACACTCCAGCGTGTTATCTCGTCTCCTGCAGTCTGGAATTAGTTTCATAGCGCAATACAACTCAATTTTACTGCAACAGTTACAGAGCTTTACAAGCCATTAAGTCCATTCCACTGTAAAAAAAGAATTCCTTAAAACTTGAAAAGTTCTGCCACAGGAATGAGACATTTCCAGTTTCTGGCGGCTGGACCTTCAGATTATGTCATAAAACAAGACGAGGAGGCAATTTGGCTTTATTAGTGTCATGAGGAGAAATTACACCTGAAGAAAACACTTCAATGAAGATCATTTGCTCCACTGGAATGAAATGAACTCATCAGCAGATATTTTTTTCTTTTTATCAAATAAATATTCAGTAAATATTTTCTGGATTGTGTGACTCACTGAAATAGACACTTTACAGCATGTGGAACAGATTGTATACTGCAGAGGTAACTGCCCCTATCGAAGGTGCAGCATTTGCTTTACACCAAAATGCCTGGAAAATAAGTGGGCGTGTTGATGACGATTCCAACATGTGACGGGCGCGATACTGCAGAGGTACAGACCAACAGAGGTTAAATACCTGAAACCTTCCAGTAGTCAGTTAGACATTAGGAAACCTTTGGGATGAGAGGTCTTCAAGAAACGCAAGAAAGTCCAGTTGGACAACTTCTGAAGTTACCGTGACCCGGACGACTGTGAATCCTCACAGATATGGAAGAATACAAATATGTCCGGATGAAAAAGAAGGTGTCCTACACGCTGAGCACGGCAACAAAGATGTCAACTTGGAAAAAGAACTGGATTTAGGAGCTTTCGGCGATAAGGGCCAATGTCGGTGTAGATGTGCTATGAACAAAAACAAGGATTTTCACAGCCAAATTTATCTGTCATGTCCTGCCCCCTGCAGGCCCCCAAACCCCCTTTCACCTGAATACTCTGGATGTTTTCGTGTGGTTAACGCCTCTGACCTGGACAATCTCCTGCTGGGTTCTTATATGTAAAAGGCGAAAGTCTGGACATTTTCCAGATATGAGAGGAGTCAAACGTTTTCTCATAGAGCAGCAAAACCCATATCTGGCCCTTCTTTGGAAAGGTTCTTCCATCACTGGGGGGGATTTCGTCTCGACTTCCACGCCCATGTGGATCCGGACATTTTTCTTAGTTCACGTCTAAAAAAACGGCTTCAGTGATAAAAGAACAGTGAGAACCCAAACTTTCTGTCTTCATCCCGGTGCACAGTAGATTTGGTGTAAAGCTTGAAGAAACCGCAGGAGGAGGGTCCCGTCAGCGCACTCTCATCTTTCTGTTAGGAGTCACTGAACATGATCCATGCACTTCTATTGATTTTGTTATGAAACATCCATATAGCCTTCGCTCAGCCGCTGCACTGAACAGAGTAAGTGGGGATTAACACCCACATCTCCCCTCTGTTGTTTCCCCATGTCCTTTCAGTCACATACACTAAATGCCTCTGACCAAATAGACTTAAACTGCATTGATGTTCAGCCCGGCCATCTTTCATTCTCTCCCCGTCCCCTAAATAGGTTACCTCTCAAGCATTCAGACACAGGGGAGCGCCGACTTCCCCATGAGTGTTTCGTCCTCCTCGAAACTGAGCTGAGCAAAGAGAGAGAGAGAGAGAGAGAGAGAGAGAGAGAGAGAGAGAGAGAAATGGGTTATTGTTTAGAAGTGGGTCAGAATGGCCATAGCTGCAACTGTTTTTGGCCGGGAGGACGGAGAGGAGGGGAGGACCGACCAAGGGATGGACTGAATTATGTGTTCGGACTTGCAGAAGAGGGGGAGGGGGGGTGTCACTGATAAGACAAGAGATTTAATAAGAGACATTAACTACGCGAGTCTGTCAAAACGCACGACAGAGACAGAAAAGTGACGACGAGTCAAAGGATTAGATGCATTTCAATACATTTCCCGCTTTTCATTTTCAATTCAGTGAAATCTCCGCTGATATAAGCCATTTCTCCTCTGTTTGGTGTTTTCTGTCTCTCGGGAGAAAGTAATGACGTCTACAGAGGTCCCGCAAATTAAGTCCATACTTTTCCTTTCTCTCACAAACCTTCTCTAAAGCCATCCCACTGCTGTGGCTGCAGATAAGAGCCGGGACAGAAGCTTTTGAATATTAAGACTTTGGGACTCTAACTCGAACTTTATGTGTGTGTGTGTGTGTGTGTGTGTGTGTGTGTGTGTGTCTGCGGTGCTGCATTTGAGAATATACAGCATGCATGCAGCTCTGTGTGCAATGGAAACTAAGTACATTCACTTAAGTACTGCACACAATTTACATGTCTGCCTTCTACAATTACAATGTACTGCTACTGTAGTTTTTACTCCACTTCATTCATTGTGAAGCTAGAGTTAATAGTTTTCGTTTAGATCAGGATTTTACATAATACATTTTTTTGTCACGGTAACTCGTACAAAAATCAGCAACTGGTTGAGGCCACTTGTCGTATTTCAAATGTGAGTCGGGGGCATCGACGTGCATCAAAGACTAAACTTAACAAATGTTTTCCATAAATACTTGTTTGAAGCCCAAAGAGGTAAAATCAAACAATATTTCACAGGATGATAATTTCTCAGAATTATATTTTGACCTTTGGGGAAGGACACAATTCCTAAACTGGGAACTAATGGACTTAATCACCAGTTGAAAAATACACCAGTATTGACCAGCAGCAATCAACTTTTCTATTGAAGCAATACTAAATACTTATTGTACATGTATATTAATATGATATAACCTGTGTAGTTCTACTTGGGTTATGTTGATTGGAGAATTGCCACTAGGTGCAAATATGTACATATAAAATATAAATTATAGCTGCTTTAAGTCGATTTTTTATTATTTCAATATTTTTCATTTTTTATTTCACATAATATTTAGCATTACTTTTATCTAATTGTTAATATCTGAGCTCCTTCTCCACCACAGTCTCTGTGTGGGAATGCTGGGACACAGCTGAGGTCACAATAAAGACAGGTCTAATTAAGATACAGAACTGCACATTCAACACATTCAGCACATTCAACAACACAAACAGAGAAAAACAACTCTTTCAACTTCATAACAAGATACAAAACCAAAAGAAATTCAGCTTTGATGCAGTAAATCGAATCTCCCTTCAACATCAACCTTCCTTGAACAAACGCCGAGCTACCTGGGCTCAGTGAGCAAAACTTCCAGTTTATACAAACCAACCAGTGTGGCGAACACCCTCCTCCACTGTGATTCAGAGCACCTCAAGGAGTCGCCAGTATAACGGGGCTGGGGCCATGTGTGTGGGCAGAAACAGCTCTACTCCTTCACGCTGCGAGCCGGTGCAGGCAGACAAACACTTCACTCAAATCCTGATTAGTGGAGTGTTCTCCAGGCGCTAAAGCATGGAGGGATAATACACACCGTCCGCAAGACTCACTCTAATTTAGTGTTATTTCAAATTAGACCGAAATACTTTCGTGTGCTGCAGGATTGAGGCTGCCGCCTTTGACTGGTAATTTTACCGCCATTCTTCCGCCGGCACAAAGTGGCTCGCCTATAGGGAGCGATTGTTTTTCAGCAGATGCAATCAGTTTGTGTGTGCATGTCTGAGTGAGTGTGTGTGTGTGTGTGTGTGTGTTTGTTCATTTACAGTCCACAATCATCCTAATCAAGTCACTGCAATGTGGCCTGGGAGTCTGGTTACTGTGAGTGTGTATGAGTGGAATTTAAAGGGTTATTTAACACGTTGTTATTCTCCAAATATGAGTTCGTGACACATGCATCTGTCTGTCTCACACACACTCCCACCCACATGCAGCCCAACACGGATATTGCTCTGCTGTACAGCGTTACTCATGCAGACACTCACACACCCCATCTTGGAGGTGTGTAAAAAAAGTGCTATTTCAGCAAACCCTGCTCTAAGACCAAGTTCTCTCTCTCTCTCTCTCTCTCTCTCTCTCTCTCTCTCTCTCTCTCTCTGTGTGTGTGTGTCTGTTGTTGTCTTCTCTCTGCCATCCTCTTTTTAAAGTCCACAGGCGTAAAGTCCTTGTTCCATGTTTACCAACTGTAAAACTATTCATGTATCTCTCTCTGTTTTGGCTCTTCCCCTGCGGTTTGCTACGTGCACAGGTTAAAGAGAGGTCATGTGAATAAGAGATCAGCATGAGGTCCCGGACGATTCAGCCAATCGACTTCAAATCGCCCCACAGGCCTGTAATTAAGACGTCTAAGAGGTGATGAAACCTCTGGATTCAATTTTCAGTTAATTTCAGATCTCTATTTGGGGACAAAAGCGTTTCACACATGACAAAACCCACGCAGCAGGAACTGATGGGACAATTTTACAGGCATGACTATTTCTAATTCTCCTTTGATCCCCCCGGTGAGGATCTCGGGCACGGACAGCAGGATGCAGGCTCAGAAGTACTAGATCAAATAATACGCTATGTCAATGTGCCCATCAGGTTTGTTAATTCCGGTAATTATTGTTGGATATACACTCCTCTTTTGTCCTGTCTTCAATCGAATCTCGCAGCAGGAGTTTCACTATAAATCACAGCTGATTTTGTGAAGCTGTAAAATGTTATGATCATCGTGGGGGAAACAAATCCTATAGTATCCTATCCTTTACTAAAAAGTAAAGAAACAATTAAAACTATAAACTACTATTTAAAATGTTTATAATATAATAAAATGGCTAATATAACTGTAAGAGTGGTAAAAGAGTGTGGAATAAAAACTAAATTAGGAAACTAAAAGAAAAGAAAATAAGAAAAAAACTAAGAAAATAGAGTTAAATAAAAGTTGAGATAAGAGATAAATTATATATATATTTACTTACAGATATATAAGTGTAAGTAAATATAAACAATTACAAATGTCTAAAAGACTATTCTTAGTTGTAGGTAAAATGTTATATAAGGTTGAGAGGCCCACTATTATAAATACACAGCATGAAGTGAGTGAACCCACAGTGGAATCCTATTTCAGGCTTTACTCACTTGCTGAATATTAACATGTAATTATTGGTATTATCAGTCCATGCATGAAGTAGAATTCAGCTACAGTTGTAGACTACACGGAATACAATGTAATGGTGTTCATTTATTGACTCCCATCTCCCAGTCATGTTCTCTCACTGCTGCTGCTTTGTTTATTAAACATAGATGTGTATTGTCACACGTTCATTTGTCTGGCTTCAGCCGGGGCCACAGTGAATCGCAGTAATCGCTCCACTGATCATGGCGTTCATCTGCGCGCTTAACTCACACTGAATTCACTCCAGAGTTTATTGAAGCCACTTAGATCAGCTGTTCTGGAGCCGACTTTCTTATTTCAGGGTTCATCAGCTCGTAGTTCAGGGTTCAGCCCAGACTTTGTTAAACCTGTTTTACTGAAACAGGCGGTTTCCTGTCCCCCGTGTGTATTGAGGTCTCTATGTTCCTGGGTTATTTTCCTGAGGCGTGTTTTTTTTTTGCCAGTGCTACAGCCTGCCAGTAAATTTTTGACATTCTCTGTTGATATTAAAGAACCTTCACTGCACCTGCCTGCCTGCGTCTGCCTTTAGGTCCAATGAATCACTGAAGTGCAACAGATACACAAGTCACGACATTCCTGTTATATTCTGCCCATAGACTGTTATTTGTGAATGAACGATATTCATGCCAAAAATAGGCCAAGGAACAGGAGTGCGTCCCCATTACTTGGAACTCTCCTGCCGAGTGTACTGCCGCGACACAGACTGTAAACTCTACCGATCCCATAAGCCACTGTGAGGAGTGCAGCGTCAGCTCCTGAGCGAGTGAACCAGGGATTCCTACGCTGCTCGTTTTCCGAATTAGTTTTGACGGTCCTCAGCAGATTTGAATCATCAGCCGATCCCATAAGCCATTGCACTGTTTTTAGCGGAGTGCAGACAGTGACGGCGTCAGAGCTTCATTCGCCAATGAGAGCGTTGAGCCAACATGGGTTACTACTTTGTAACGAATAGTAGTAAGTCACCTGTATTTGTATAGAGCACAAATCAAACTAAAAAGGGCCCTCAGAGGGTGCACATCTCCACCAAGGCCTAACATTCGCCTTATGAAACCACATTTACATTTAATAGATCTCAATTTGCACACACTCCTCAATATCAGTCCGATGAACATGCCTGTTTCTTCATCAAGATCCATGAATTATTCTCTGAGGAATCAACAGATATTTGGAAAAACACCATATCTCACAAAGTTATAGAAAGTGACCAAACATTCCTGGAACAACCCCCTCGTCCGCATCCACAACAAAATCGATTTGGTTCTTCCCTGACCCGTACTGCATCCTTCCATCGTTTTTTTGTGGTAATCCATTTGGCCGTTTTTGCGTAATCTTGCTCACTAACAGACAGACCTTTGATTAGCATGAGTGAGTGTCTCACTATGGGAAACACCTCCTGCGTGACCTAATCAGAACACTAATAACATTACACCAGCTCTAATTGGCTGGCACTGTTGTCAGGATGGGATGGGACCCTCCTCCTAATTAACAACTGACTACTGGGTACTAAACTAAACCGTCCACTGATTCGAGTGCACAACTCGGTCACTGGGCGCTTTGTTACCAGCTGTACACTTGTATAATAGCTTGAGAGCAGTAGCAATACTCTTTAACCAAATTTGGTTGGCAGAGGTAAAAAAAAAACAACAGAAGTTGTACCAAAGGGCTTGAGGCACATATGGATGTAGTGTTGGATGTATAAAGATAAGAAATAAGAAAAAAAGACTTGACAACCAAATAAAGTTTATTCCAGTGTTCCAGGAGTTGTACCAAAGTGCTTCTGGCACAGAGTTGGGGCGATTAGGCTTCTGTTGACTACATAAAGAAATCAGATAGGGATTGGGGATTGGCAAGCTGATGAATGCTGTAATATAGTTTACTCCACCATCACCCGCAAACAGAGACATAGCTCAGACTTTAATGGCCCAGAGCGGCGACGCGTTCTTTTTTTATACGTGCGAGTCACCAGAGGGTGTGAGGAGGACAAAAACAAGTTGCAAACAGAAGAGAAGAAAATAGAAAAGAGGAAAAAAAAAAAAAAGAAGAGGAGAAGAGTGACAGACAGTCTTTGTCTTCTGGCTATAGAGAGAGAGAGAGAGAGAGAGAGAGAGAGAGAGAGAGAGAGGAGCAGAGAGATGGGCTCAAAGTTGTGGCTAATTAAGGCTCTCTAATAAAAATAAAAAATAGAAAAAAAGAAAAGCCGGACATAGCGCTGGGGAAGACGTTATTAAATCATAGCCGGTGGTGAGGGAGAGTGTAAAAACATTAGTGCGCACATTCAAAGCACCACCCTGGGCCTATTGGCTAGAGTTAGATTTAAAAAGTAACTAATATGAAAATTTAATTAGGGCTCTTTCATCGTTAAGGGAGGCGTCTCTCTCTGTCTTCTTGAAAAGGAAACCAGAAGCAAACCTCCAGGTGACCCAGCTGAGAGAGCCAAGAAATAATGGACTGGCTTTATTGCCAAATTTAATACCTGTGACCTGTCTAAAGAGGCATAAAGATTTAAGAGCGCTGTTCCTCGGCGATGTTATTTCGGGATGTGCTGGTGGAAATATGTGGACGTGAAGAGGATGTATCAAAACGGAGCAGCTTCGACAAATAAGAACATTGCGTGTGAGGAGGTGTCAAAACAAGAAGTTGGTTTCACAGTTAATATATAAAGATACAAACTGATTTTATCTGATTTAGCAACAGTGACGGCTCTGGTTCCAGAAGTTAATTTTCACCATTCATTTTCTCCATTGACGTTTCAGAGTTTGAAGTCTGGAACCGGGTCGACCAGCTACAAGATGAATCGTGACCATTCAACATTTCATTTCGAGCAAAAACGAAATATTGGAGAATGGAAAAAAGACTGTCTACATGAGCAATTATGATAATTCCAGCCGTCTCTTCTTCAATATAACCTTGTTGCCAGTATAGTGTTGCAATATCTTGTAGTTTGTGTCTTGTATGCATGTATGTATACAGCATTTTAGATAGTGTATAGTAACCTTGTTTATAACTATACTGATAGTGGTACAGTGCTTCATTTGCGACTGATAAGAAATCCTGGCTGCTCTGTGTTAAACGTAATGTAACGCTGGAGGATGTGGTTAACATTTCCATGGTAACCACAAGCTCCACCAATCAGAGAGGTTGATACTAGACCTGAGGATTGTGGTAGTGTAGTTCTCGTTGTTGACATCGCGAATAAAGCAAGTTTTTCTTTAAACACGATTTTCGATATTATAGACTTGTGGTTTCTACAGGAGCATATAACGTCTTTTCACAATCTTGTAGCGAGTCACCTTGGAGGGTTACAATATTGTGGATGATCATCAAAATAAATGGGATTTTAATATCCAAAATGTAATTTGTATTAAAACAAAACCATTGATGGTTTATCAACGATCTTTTCTCCATGACTCAGAGGAGATGATGACAAGATGTGAATTTATCAACGTGCAGAATCGTTGGCAAAAATAAAATATGTAGCTTAATAAAGGAAAACTTTACCGAAATCCCTCTGTATTCTCATTAATAAAAACAGGGGGAGACAAGACTACCTTGTCTTTTTTTCCATTATGAACGTACTTCCTTCCTTGAATGGCCCTGTTGCATATTTCAATCACCTTTCTGCAGTGATTCTGAAAACCAGCAGTACAGCCTGAACACACTAGCAAAATGGCAGATGGACCCAACTGTGCACTCAGGAGGTCTGGTAGAATACAGTGCAGGGAAATAACATGACTGCAACAAAACAAGTTGATATTTAAAGCCACTTCAAATAAAATGCCGCCGTGCTGCTACCAAGTCGCCGGTGAGAAAACCACAAAGCAGAGGAGACACCTTAAAGCGCACCACACTGAGGTGACCCAACTCAACCTGACATGTTAAATTAAACTAAGCATATTAATATAGTTATTGTGTAACTTTGTCTTTTAGCATCTCACAACAATGGGACCATTTTCTCAGACGGGGTTTAGTCTCAGTGAAAGTCGGGCAGCCAGTCATCACATCATTTTGCTTAAGGCTGCAGTTGGTGTGTTTTCAAAAAATAGGAGAGAAAGAACGAGTAACTTCCAGAGACCTCCTCATATTTCGCCCCCCCCCAACCACAGCCACAAATGGAAAATGGAAACCACACCTTTGCAAATGTAATAACACAATGCTAATCACTAGTAACAGTTCTAATCAAACATTTTATTGTGAACAAGCAGTGGTCGACACTCCTGGCTCTGATTGTTTTTTTTTTTTAGAAATAACAGCGTTGAAGTAGGTGAAGCCAGAAGAGCAGGACTTTTTCTAATAGCTGCAGCTTGAGCAAATATGACAAAAAGTCATTGTTATCAATATAAATGTTCCCTACTGCACCTTTAAGAGAGGCTTGTGTGTTTTAACTCAAAACTAAATTGCACATACACTTTTCCGGAATGGTTCTGTGACAGCTCAATTATCTATTTGTTATATCTAATATATACTAACCATTATTATATAGTATAATGTATAAAAGATTGTTTTGGGGTTGAATAGTCTTATCTTGGTTTGTGTCCAAAGACTTAAGTCTGCATTAAAATAAGAAAAAAGGCCTACGAAATGATTTTGTCCAGTAAAACTTAAATATTTGTTTTCTTTGACTAAGGTGAGACTCAATAGTCCCATATTATTTATTAACATATTTGTAATTCATTTCTAAAATAAAATATGAGATTTTGTTAGAGAATGAAAAAGCTGATTTCCATTGACTCTGTTCTTTTCAAATCTCACCAACCTTCATCAACATTAGGCATTCAGTGTCTGATGTTGGTAAAATAGAAGTAGAAATTTGAATCTAATGAACAGTCCCATTATTAAAAGAGCGCTGAGGTGAACGTAATGAAAGACCCGAGGGATCAGCATTACCTCCGTGTGCAGCAGTTTCGTCCCTGAGTTGTGAAGTCCACCATAAAACGCTCTGGTTTCAAATGACCTCCACAAAGAGAAACAGGGCATGAAGATGATGCAGCGTTACTGGGATGTTACCTCACTGATATCATCCTTAACGTGTTTGACTTCAAGCCGATCCTCTCTGCACAAATAAACGTTTTTTAACCTTCATCCGGTGGTAAAAGAAGTTCGATCATTTGAGGAAGGAACAGAAATATACTTCTCGAACAACGGAGAAACAGAAGTGATAGGTGAAAGTCAAATCTGACAGAGAATGTTTAATTATTCAACGCATGAGCACTTCATGATTTATTGATTGTTTCACGAGAGGAGAGCTGAAATAAAAGAAAAATCGTGGCTTCGCAAATCACGGCCTACATTTGTATTTACTGCATGTGTGGGTATCAACCTGCTCAATGCCCTTCCACCTACTTTTTAATTTCCCATCTACGGTATATGAATGTGAATCACAATATTGAATGAAAAGGTGTGGGCTGTCGTGGCAAAAGCAAAAACAAGTATTCGTAAATAAAAGCTACCGAATAGAATTTCTCCTCCCATCTTCTGTCAGGAGGGTTTGTGAGTTAGCACGTGTCATCTTCAGCCCTCGGAGTCACAGCAGCAGACGTGGGACCCATGAATGCTCACTATTAGGGGAACAAAAGAACAAAGCACAGGAGGGAATCATACGTTTCCATTGTGTTGGAAAGAGGAGGGGGGGGGGGGGGGGGGGGGGGGGGGGGGGGGGGGGGGGGGGGGGGGGGGGGGGGGGGGGGGGGGGGGGGGGGGGGGGGGGGGGGGGGGGGGGGGGGTGGGGGGGCGGAGGGGGGGGGGGGGGGTGGGGGGGGAAAAGGAAAAACAGCTTCCCACTCTCATCGCCAGGTCTCAGCACACGGAGGCTGATGATCCAAAGAGGCTGCTCTGGAATGCCGGGATAAGCCTGCACTCGTGACCGTCCCTGAACGCCAAGAGAGCACGGCTGTCGGGGGGGGGGGAAAGAGGACGGAGAGGGAAGCAGCAGGGGCGAGTCCAACACTCATCATTATCACATCTCCCCTGACCAGACAGCTTCCATGCACTCTGTAAAACCTCTGCCATTAGTGTTTTACCATTTCTCAAGATTTTTCTTTTTTTTTTTTTTTTAAAGCCTCGTGTATTTTTTCGCCACAATTCTAACTGATTATCCACATAGCCGCAAGGCATGCTGGTTATTTAAAATCTGCTATAAAAAAACAGCACTTGCCTTGTTAAATGCAACATCATACTAATGATTGGAGAAGCATTCCGTTCTTTCTTTCAATTCATTTTCTTTGACAACCGCTCATTCCGATCAACTCCAAATTCGGTGAGTGTATTTCTGAGTACACATCGATTGTCAAGTGTTTTGGACGAGGGGTTGTTGAGACCCCGACCCAAACTGACCCCAGATAAGATCTGTCAAGTCTTAGAAACGGCCGGAACAATTCATTTATGGGCACTGAGATGAAAAGGGTTCATGTTGAAACTGTAGCGGGTCAGAGGACGTCAGCTGAGTAGTTTGGTCCTTCATATGGGGCCAAGGACACATTTGCGTTCACACAGCGAAATAATGTGGCCACGTGGGCCCGGTCCACCTCCGAATGTGGTCTGAGTGATCGATCTCATCGAGGACACGTTCGGGTGCGTTCAGGGTGGATTTAGACCACTCAGGACAGATTTTACACCGGGGCTGTACGGTTTTCTGTGATCCACATGAGACAAACTCTTCTTCCAGTTTCTCCTTGAGTTACCGCTCATACCGCTGTGCCCTGTGGAGCTGTAAGTAACTCACACAGTTCTTTTCAGGATGAAGTACAGACGAGCAATTTCATTTGCTGCACAGGTGACTGGGAGCATTTCCAACGCTTTGGTGGGCATGAATCTCTCTGTGCGGAATCAGCGGGAAAAAAAAACTAAATAGGAAGGTAAAAGCAGACAGCCAGGATTTTATCAAAAGGATAAGTGAACAGAAAATTCTGACAAGAAAAACAGACAGAAAGTTATCAATCTTTTTTAGATATTTGATTATAATGTATGCATTAACTAATCACTTAGTTTCAATTAAAATCCGTCATTGCATATGTCTAAACTGCTATGACGAATATCCCTGCAGAGAATAGTGATTTTGATAAATATATGGGAGTTATATACACTTACTCTATATATATATTTCACATATTGGATGAGTACATATAAGTACATATTCCAATAAATATATCAGAGTCAACCAATTACCTACTCACTACCAACTCATGTCATCAACATTTAAACAATTGCAAACAAATTTCCAAACCTATATGCCCTGGATATAAGCTTCTTGCATTTTTTGCTAGCAGCAAGTTCAAATTTAAAATTTAAATTACAAAATGACATTACATTTTTACACAAATATAGCACAATGGCGCTGGGGTTTTGTTCCAAACATCAATAAAGAAGGTTTTGAATTTGCTATTTGAGATTTATGCCAATAACTGACTTGGCATTGTCTTCTTTAGAGGAATTTGCCAAACTGAAACAGGAAAGAACAGGATTGCTGTTAAATCAAGCTGAAAATAACTGCTGTCTATGACTCCAATAAATGACAAATAAAACTTAAATCAGTCATTATTCTATTCTGACTTGATCTAACTTGCAAATCATTTGGTTTTTATGTGTTTTAAATTTGATTTGTGTTTGCTGAGCCCTGTTGAAGAATTTCTGTCACTGATGGGACAGACGATAAACAATTGTAGTCTAATGATAGATGGATAATCTTTATCTCCAGTAATTATAATGAACCATCTGTAACATGTATAAACATGTAGTAAAACGTCTGTGGTGAGAGAATCAGCAGTCTGTCCATCCCCCTCCTTCCCCATCGCCCCCTGCATGACCCACTAAAATATCATACTGAGAGAGCAGTGGGAACAAGTCTCCCCAACGGAGGCTGAAACACCATCTCTCTCGCTTTCATTTATCCCCTCCTCTCTCCCGAGACTCCTCTCATTAAGCAATCGCACCACGTCACCAGTATAACAACGTTAATGGGAGCTGATGATCAATCCTAATTGGTCTCTTCAGAGCGCCTGTCCGCTGGTGGAGGATCTGCCTCGGCACCCTAATGAACTATTCATCTAGTATCAGCGAGCCCAAAGGTCAGCCTCCACACACACACACACACACACACAGACACAGCAAAAGTCAACAGACATACACTCGGGCACATGAAGTCACAGGCATTGGGCCCAAATAGAGCCGATGACATCAGTGAGACCAGCGTCCCCTTCAGGAGCACCGGTATTTCCCTGTAAATTTCATACACATGCTAATTGGAATTCCTCATATCTTCTCGTGTCTGCACATGAGACGTCGTAATGGTGCTGAAGTCGAGTCAAAGGGAACCACACAGATTAACACATATGCATTACATCTAAGTGTTAATGTGAGTCTGGGGCATCTGCTGAACGTCCACACTGACTGTCTGTTTGCTGAATGTGAACGTTGACTGGTTAACGTGTGCAGAAAGTGCAAATCACGATGGCAAAAATGCTAATCTCGCCCTTCTGAAGTTGTTTTTGCTTCATGCACAGAGTAGACTGATTGCATTGAACTGTTACACACACACACCATACATTGACACACACACACACAGAGAAAATGACAGAAAAGCGAAAACTTGTCAGGCGTTGTGGGCAGTCAGTGTGGTCAACCATGAGAGAAATAACATCAGAGATGGAACTTGCTGATACAGGAATGGGGATACAGTCGTGTGTGTGTGTGTGTGTGTGTGTGTGTGTGTGTGTGTGTGTGTGTGTGTGAGGTTGAAGCTGTAAGTCTGTGGCTCCGTTTCAGCTTGGCTGGTTAGAATAAGGATTTGATTTAAGGGAGAGCTGTTCCCAGATCTGTGTCCATGAAGGAAGAAATCCTCCATCTGACTTAAACCCCCTCACAACTCTCTCTAACACACACAAACACACACACACACACACACACTCCTCAGTTAATGTAATGCTTCAGTAGGATGAGCATTGGGCGCCGAGGGCATGACCAGCAAACAGGCTGCAGGTTTTCTTTTACTGCAGAGGAAGGAGGGAAGGAGGGAGGAAGACATATTACCTACTCTGAGAGAAGGAAGGTGAGGGCATTCTCGTGACACCATCCCTCATCTCCCTCTGTCTCTCTGCCCTCTACGTCTCTCTAATACAAATTTTAATTTTCATCATCCTGGATGTAGCAGCCACCTCTGCAACCTCTTCCTCACTCCTCTCCCCCTGCTGTCTTCCTCCACCCCTCTTTCCTCTCTTCTCCCCGCTCTTCACCACCCTCCAATCCCCACGCATTTCTTAGTTACCTTCATCATCCGTCCACTCTATCGCCTCGCCGACAAGCATCATTATCCGTCTCTTCTTGGCCTTCGGTTTGTTTAAGATTGTAGGAGTGAGGATTTTCCACTGAGCAGGTTCAACGAGTATGCAAAAGCACGTGTGCCTCTAAAATGTAAATAGTATAGACATGTGCGTGTGTGCATCCGAGACCATGGAGAGGAGGGAGAAACTGAATGGGCACTCGTATTCATGTGCAGGCACTACACTACAAAGACACAGTAATCAATACAGGAAGCCCTGCATCAAGTGGTTAGTGTAAACACATTCATGCATAGGAAGCGAGGTTCGGTGAGAGCAGGTTCTACATTTATTATTTTGATATATGTGCGAGCATGCTCCAGAGCCCACACACATGCAGCACTTGAGCAGACGCATGAGCACCACTGCATATACATGTCCTCAGGCGAGAGCCTTTTTTCCTCCTGTCCTCTGTCTATTGATACCTACAGTGCACAGTGGTTCATTCTCTGCGACGGCTCCATCGGGGGTAAATCAAATGCAAAAAAGAGTAGAAGCAATTCATAAGAAGAGCAAACATATACAGATACTAAATCAAAAAATGCAATATAAAACTGAAAGTTTCGTCATAGTAAAAACGTCTTTTCAAACGACAGACAGTGAGACTAAAGGCAGCAGTAATGTGGTTATACACAGTGCGGCTCTGTTTACCCCTGAATCTCTCGTGACATCTTTCAGTCTGTCGGCCTCATCCGTCACTTTACTGAGCCATACATCCTCTGTCGAGTTGCTCCTCGCTCGTTCTGTCAAAGCATTTTGCATAAGACCATAATACAATGTGCACAAAGAAAGAGAAACACACGGCCCTCAACAGAAATGTTTTCAGACATTTAAAACTATCCTCTATTTGTCTGATGAGGTTGCACCAACTTCAATTTTCTGGTTAAAAGATTCTTAAAATGACATCTAAGCCCTCTGCCTCATTGAGAAGTCCTGAATCTGCACATGCAAATGTGATTTCAAAAGTTTAATAACTTGACTCGAGAGGTTTCCTACTGAAAAAAAAACATCTTCAGCTTTAGTGCACTGGAAGCTTCAAGTTTCCACATCACACCGTTTAAATGTTGAATACTCGACCACGATTGAGTCTCAGTTTGTAAAGTTGCAAAATGATCTTCATCCACACAAATGTTAAACTCAGGTGGGCACCGAGAAACTTTCAACATGAATGTGAAACCAGCCTTCAAGTGAAATGAAAATAGGAATTGATTGGAGGGAGACTTTCAAATTGAGAAACTCTTAAAAAGATAAGTTGGGCTCTGGTAAAGAGATGCACGTGTGTTATTAAAGTACAAATTATTTTAAAAAAAAAGTTATTTTGTTGTAATAATTTGGCAAGGGGAAGTCCAATGTTTCATACAAGAGTTTGTTATTGTTATTTTCAAATACCTTTAAAATACTGCCACTGAAATATTGTTTAATTTTCAAAAAATGGATTTAGCGTGCATCCTCGAAACATGTTTTATTTTTCTCAAAATCCATTCAAGAAATCTGTGAAAAAACACCCTGCTTCACAATGTAAAAGAAGCTGAAACAAAAACTCCTGGATCCTCCCCATGATTTGAATGAATGGGTTCTTACATAATGCCTCACCCTCACAAAATACTATAGTCTAACAAACAATCAGACGAAGATGTAAACATAACGTATAAATAAATAATAAATAATTTTTATGTTGTCAAACAAATCCCAATGTTTTAAAACTACAATTGGAGATGTGTTATTGTGTTGCCACTGAAATTGGCTCAAACTGTGTGATTACGTCCGTTGACAGTAACTTTAAGAATCATAGTATTTGCTGCCACAGGGTCAGATATGGTGACTGAGAACTAATGTTGAACTCAGATGACCTAAATCTGGACTGAAGCCGAATGAGCGTTACATTGTCACGGAACAAATTCATTACAGAAGTGAGAACTGTAAATACTTATGTATTTTATCGCTCCTCAACATGACGTGATGTATCAGTAAATAAAAACATAGAGGGAAGCCAGCTGCACACATGAGGACATGCGTGGGGTTATGGGAAGAAACGGGGCGTGCATGGATCTGTTCATGCGTTCCAAAAAGGCACAAATTATTCTTGCTTTCGTGCGACATTATTCAGATTCAAAATTTGCATGAAATGAATTAGTTTGAGGTTATCCCCTATAGCATTTTGGATGCTGCTTTGACACTGATTGCAAATGCGGTTCCACTGAATCATAGGGCAGACGCCTGATATTCCCCCCTGTGCTAAAGGCTTTTTACACAGATGAAATTAGATCATATTCTTACAAGTAAATGTTAAAATTCACATATTGCAATATTGCATCTGTATTGAAAGGACATATATATATAAATAAATATAAAGTCTGGGTTTAGAGGTTTTCTTCCACCTGACATGAGTCGAGGCGTCTCCTGGAAGCAGCATTCAAATGCATGTGCTTCATGTGAACGGACAAAAATAAATATATAAAAATATTTGTCACAGAAGGACATTGTCTTCAGGGGGAAGGGACGAATCAAAAGATGTTTATAGCTGTTGCTGTGCACAAGTGCTTCTCCTTCAGACTCAACATCGCCCCTGCAATAATTTCAAGGTAATAGTAGAAGAGGTTTGTCGGTGTCATTGGAAATAAACACATCTCCAGTCAAACCAATGAGAGAAGCACATCTGACGGAAAAAGGGAATTTCATCCCTGAATCTTCTGTGGTTTGTTTCTTACCTTGCTCATGTGGGCGTTTTCGCAAGATGACCGTGTTTTCATCAGTTTTTCAAACATAACTCAAGTGGACTAAACAACCTCGCCTATCAGTGTTTGCCTGAAATAAACTGCTCTTTTCAATTTCAAATTCAGTGTGTTTTCTCAGCAAATCGTAATAAATACAGATTTCAACACTTCCAAATTCATGTAATTGAGATAAACACTGTTTCAGGAGTCGCCTTCTTCAGAGGACGTGATCTACGCGACCCACGAAGGAGGTGGTCTGTGTGGGCCGCGTAGACCGGGACGGCTCAACCAAAATGAGACTGTCTGGTCTATAGAGCTTATCCCCCATTATTGCTGTCGCCTCGCATGCGCGTGTTAACATGTGTACCGCTGTTCGGGTGAGTGAACACGCATCGGACATCTCGTCGCTTGCTGGCACCATTACCTCTTTGATAAGTCACTGAAGTGCAATGAATCCTGGGATAGGTCGGCCCCGAGCTGCATCCACACATTGGAGCTTTCATTTTTCTCGAGGATGAAAGGACACAGTTGTCGGCCACATCTGGAGGAGCCGGTCGAAATTGGACAGGCTAGCCGCGCCGCTGCGATCGCACCGTCCTTCAAATGCAGCCTCTGAAGGATGCGGGCCCTGAATGAGACAGAAGCAAAATGCAGTTCCTTGTTTTATGACGTGTTGACAGAAAAATGTAATGTAAGAAAATTAAACAACTTCAATTTTCGTAACACACAAATGAGTTTTCTTTTAAATTTAAGTACGTGATTGTGTTCATTTATTACCTTTAAGTTGAACAAAATTAATATGCAGCACATTTTAAGTCATTTTTTTGTAACCCATATTTCTCCAGGATGTTTTGACATTAATTCAGTTTGACAATAAAGGGTTTGTTATTTATCATGATGTACATTGAAAACATTCTCTCCTGCACATGCACCATCTATTCCTCAATCAGGAGTGACACTGTTCTCTGCTGTATTGTGGCCACTTTAAATTGTTTATTTCCAGGACGCCCATTCCGTAGATCTTGTTATTTTCCACCATGTTGTTTCATGCTGTCAATTAGATTCTCTTATCCAGTGCGGTTTTGTCTTTGCTTGTCATCTTGAATTTCGCTCTCGTCTTGTTTGTTTTTTTCAGAGGAGATGTTTTCACGGGGCCTCCCCAGGTTTCTTTTCCACGCCGCCCATCACATGCGCAGATTATTGATCTCTTGCTTCTGTTTTATCTTTTTTTTTTTATCACAGGGAGGATTTTCTTTGTCCAGCAGGGGAAATATATCAAAAAGCATGTCTGTTCTGCCTCGCCGTTGTGCCGACACTGCTAAACTGTAATACCATTCATGGTTATTTCAATGTCCTGTTTTCTATCATCCGTCTGTTTTGCTCCCACTGTCCTTTTGCTTCTCTCGCCTCCCGGTCCACTTCTGAGCCATCAGCTATTTTTGTCGAACGCGAGGAAGGACAAACGCAAGTGCACTTCAGCTGTTACACGAAAAGGAAAAAAAAAATTTCTCAAATGATGAAGCGTGTGTGTCACTGGCACAAACAGCACCAACTCATTCTCCGTACCTCTGTGCTCTGCTGTTTGTGTTCCTTGGTGTGTGAGTAACTCATGAATGGGCCTTTTGCTGCACTCGCTCATTATCACTTGTACAAGCTGCAGCGTCCACTGCCGCGCAAAGCACAGCGTGTTCTGCACATTCAACGCTGGTGTGAGAAGCAGGAATTCCTGTTTGTGTCCGACGAGAATGAAAGCTCTTCTCATAGTTATCTAAAAGGATCTGTGTATGTGTGACTGTGTGTGTGTGTGAGAATGTGTGTGCAAAATCTAAGCGATATCAGCAGTGGATCCCTGTGTTTTCAGAAAGCCTTCATGAATTAACCAAGATTCTGTGTACATGAAGAAATGGGAAGATCGTCTATCTCTGCCGCTTTTGTGTTTGTGAGCACACGCACACACACATTTGCCAACACGTGCATGTACACAAAAACGCCCACAGGAAGAAAGAAAAAAAACACCACAAAATGAAGTGACGATCCTCAGGTGAAGGGCGATGTACAGGCAGCTCAACAGTCAATTATTTGATATAATGAAAAACATTTATACAGCTGATGATACTCTGTGCAGTTGAGGGCATAGAATCCAATAACTGTAGGCCAGAGGAATCTCATTCTGTTGTGTGTGTGTGTGTGTGTGAGTGTGACCATAATTGGGTTTTGATTGAAACCCCTCCAACCCAAATAAAATGGGTGTGTGGGGTGTGAGAAGCATCGAGGGCCCGCATTTATGAAACAAGACAAACTCGGGATGTAATAAATATTTGGAAAGTTTAAGGTGATAGACACATTGTCCGTGAAAGCTCTAGTCGCCACAGCGTGAAATTTCTTCAACAGGTTTCGAATGGGAACCGAGTACAACAGCCCGGTCAGAAGTGTCATTAGCTGATGGAGTGGTAATGACAACAAAGCATCGAGAGAGCTGGATGATGAAATGAGCTGAGACATTAGCTGTGGCAAGGCAATTGAAAACCACTTTGAATACAAGGCCAAAACTGCCTGTATCATTAAATGATGTATGAGTAATGAAAAATGATATTAATTCACGACCAAAATTAACCAGGCTGACACGGGGCCAGCGGGGGAACAGTATCTAATGAATGGGTACGGAAGTGCGACACTGAAATACTTGGACTACCTGAGATCTGACAAATCATATGAAACAGCACTGGGTCAACAGGTCAAAATGAATTGAACACCGTCTGATTGGGGTTAATTACACGTTGAGAAATGATCTTTTTCAGAATTAAAAACGTAGACAATTTTTGTCCACGTGTTCTATGGAGAACGCTGTGAAACTTTTAAACTTGGGCTGTAACGCACTGCAACTCAAGAAAACACATGCAACTCAAGAAAACATCAATTTGACACATGCTGCAAATACAAAATGTGTTGCAAATACTCGCAACACAAAATAAATTTTGACAACATGACAAAAAAAATCCCAGCACCACCAAACCCTATAACACAACGAAAGTGTTTCCAGGGGACAAGAAAAATTGATGAACACCACTGGGCTTGTTGTTGTCGCCAAGGTTTGTGGCTCGTAATGATGTCCACCATCCCTCAGTGTTGATGGAAAATAAAAAGGTTTTTGTACTTGATTTAACTTTGTGATTATATGATTCTGACGTTTTTGCAGATACACATTTTGAACCTTATTGATGCACTCGCTAATATCAGGGAGTTCAAAGCGTACAGATGATGCACCCATCCAAAGGTCTATGGTTAATCCTTAAGTTGGATCAAGCACGACAAGCTACTTACAGTTTATCGCTGACATATAATTTCCATGTGTTTGATTATATAATTCATATATTAATAAATTAATCCGATTGAGAACTCATTTCAATTTGTCATCTGATAACCCAACCGCAGTTGTTCATTTATAAAGAAATCAGATATCTCTCTCTCTCCGAGTCTGAGTAATCAAAATATGATCATGGGCGGGATAAAGGAACATTGTTATTGGCTTTTCCCTGCAGAGAGAAGACAGCAGTCTACAGCTGCCAGTCCCAACTGACTGCATGCGACAGTGGAAAACATTCATTGTAATTCTTTAAGTCTAAAAGAAATGTAAGTGTAACTCATAATTCGAAGCAATAAGGAGGAGCTGGCAACTTAAGAAAACACGAGTGGGGAAGCCGAACACTCCACCAGTTAGATTAGATAATTCATTTATTTCAATTATTTCCAGGCTGCTGTGACAGCTGAGGCAGCAAGAGGGAAGGCTGGACTTAATGAAGAGGGCGATGTAGAAGAGAAGGACAGCAGCCAATATGTTGCTGTGGGACATTCGGACCCTCGGATTGTTTGGTACTGAAACTGTGGTGTTGCTGATACAACACTCTTACAAGCCCAAACACACGTGGTTCAAAACAAAGTGAAGATTACAGCCAGTTCACAGTCGCACGATCTTTGCTCCGTGAGGCTGCGGTGCAGATTGGAGCTAAAAGCTGATGCTAACTCCAGCAAAATAACATGCATACAATACTACTGCCATAGCAGTTATACTGTCCAAGTTTACCATTTAACTTCAGTATATTAGAATGACATTTTATTAGAATGAGGATTATCTGTTGTAGCTGATTGGTCCAAGGTCAACAGGACTATGGTCTGGAAACACATGTTCTAACATATATCTCCTTAAATAATAGAGCGACAATCTAAAACTTATATTGTTCAAAAATGATTCCCCATCATATGCGATGACAGGATAAGTGAAGAAGTCACAAAGAAGGCAGAAAATGTAAACATTGTGTTTCCAGGTATCTGAATCCTATGGGACTGGAGACATGATGTAAATCTTATATAGATCAAAACATAATTCACGATCATATGATAGAATAATGACATCCTGCATACATTATAATGTATTATTATTATTATTATTATAAGTCTATAGATTTTGAGACGTCGCCCATTTCAAACAGTCAATGTCCATCCTGTGTGTTTACCTGTGTCCTCTGTCAACCCCACAGCATCAGTACCCGTCTGTAATGTGCTGGGTAGGGTCCATTTGTTTTCATCACCAACACGCACAAGTGGGCAGTGTGTTAACGGCTGCTCTGTGCTCATGTGAAGATATCATGAGCTTTAGCACTGTCCCTCAGTGGTAAGTTGCTTTGGACAGAAAAGCATTTGCCAAATGAGCAAATATAAAAGTAAATGTGTTCATCCAGTGGAGAAGAAGATGCCAACATTTACAAGAATAAAAGTCCAACACTGTTCCACGTACATCATGCATTAACTTTACCTGCAAACATCAGTCTGCTGTTTTAAAAAAAGAAGCATCCTCCGATTTTGGAAATATTGTGAGTGTACATCCTGCATGACAGGTCGGCATTTGCATGTTGCGTCTTTGCTCGGAACTAAATGAACAGTTTGAACACTTGAGACGGAGAGATTGGCCCTTTCATGGATAGATGAGATCAAGTGGAGGTTTGGGGTGTACAGGGGACTTGTGAGAAGGCAGGGCAAAAAAAGGAGAGGATATACGAGTCTGAATTGAATTATTCAACTCTGGGCCTAGCCTGTAGAATTACAAACCAGGAAAACCAATCACCGACTCAAGGTCTTCCTAGGACGAAACAACGGGGGCTGTATGAAACCAATACTGCTGCGATTGTGTTGCATGTAGGGAAAATGAGGGGAGATGTTCCGATCTACAGGCCCGTCTTTAATTTGCTCATTTTAAATGACAGACTCTCGACACAAGTCTTCTATCTCATGCATGAGCGACCGGCGAATTAAAAGAAAAGACGAAACAGATACTTGTAATTGGGCGTAATTACTGACAACCTCATCTCGGGAACCAGGGCCTCGCTGCTGGGAAGGTCACACACATTTAAATGCAAATGCTCGCCCGGCGCCAAACAAGTGTAAGTTTCAAGTTTAATTTCGCCTTTTGCCTCGGCTGTCTCTCCAACGGCGACCTGTCTGCGTACAGAGAGATTAGGACTGTCCCTCACTGAAAGCCATTCTGTCCGTGTGTCTGTTCCACTTCAGCCTCTCGCGGCCTGTCTGTCACTTTCTGCTCAAATGGATGAACACAGCTCAGGAGCCATGGTGCCCTGAGCACATATGATCTCAAAAAATGTATATATACACTCTTATTTTATATGATCAGACAATATTTGGTGGCTTTCAGGCCTTAAGATTGTACATACAAAGGTTTGTATTTGTTTGCATTGATTATTCAGATCCACTCAGGAGACTCTTGACTGTATATATAGAAAAATCGTTCTAAGGGTCTGACATGTTTTTGATGTGTTCAATATATAATTATTGCATTCCATAAATACGACAATAACAATTAACTGTCCACCTACAAACACAGAAATATGCTCGAGAAGCCATCTGCTCCACACACACACACACACACACACACACACACACACACACACACACACACACACACACCACACACACAACACACAACATCTCCTGGGATATTAGATAGAAGCAGAGGGCCATACCGAGCTGAACTTGCTGTCAGCGGGGAGCATCAGTAATGAAATTGCATATGCATACAGTAGCATAGGCCACAGACTGGCTGAACTGACGGCACAACAGCAAAACGCATGACAGGCAAAACACGGCGAGGAAATATCACAGCGCGAGGAAAATAGGAAACGCTGAAAGAGAGGGGAAGGAGGGATGGAGGGCGATGTGGAAAGAGGTGAAGGAGAAGGGGGGAGGGAGACATCGGGAAGCAAAACGAGTCCCTGCACAGAGCTTGGAACAGACGCGTCTAATCTCGCACAGGTAAAGCAAAAAACTAAACAAACAGCCACAAAGCGAGATATTAAAGGCGCCGGATGCAACCTGGCTCGCACAATCCCTTACACATATACGCTCCACTGTAAACATATTCATGAGGTATGTGCCGAGGAACCCTGTCAAGGCTCCATCTTGGACGTGCATAAAGAGTTTCTGCAAACCAGCCGCGCTGAAAGGTGAATAGAAAACTGTGCATTCATCACAAGCATTCATTGCACATGACAGCTTGTGTGTGAAGTGGAGCCTACAGGCATAGACCACAGTATGAGAGAATGCTGTTGCAGCTACAGAGGGAAAAAAACAACACAAGTCTGAATTTTTCACGAGGCCCCCGTGATTATGTTTGTTAATCATTCACCCGGGTCCTCAGAGATACAGAACAACAACATTAAAGAAAAAGGCCAACGCTGAAGAGGCGTCCGACAAAAAACACTGCACATTCTGTTTGAAGACAAATCAGAGAACGCATTTGTTATTTCATGAAATTTCATTTTCAACATCCTGGCTACACAAAAACAAAAAGAAAGAAAAGGCAACTTGAAGGAACAATCAAAAGTAAACAAGAGAACAGTTGACTGCTTTTGTAAGGATTATGGTATTTGGGCACCTTCTGCTTCATTTCCTGGACGTTTATGTGTTTTTTTCCCACCCCTGTTTTGTTCTTCCGCCAACTGTGTCTCAATTCAGGAGCCACATCCTTCTGAGAATGCATTTGAAGACTGATTGCGTCACAGTGGCATGACTAGGCTGTCCCATTTCGATGGCTCCTCCAAATGCGGCCAACTAACGCGCCCGTCCAAGGACCCCTCTCGAGCCAACCTATCCCAGGATTCATTGCACTTTGGTCATGAACCATTGTTCAGAGAGATAATAGCACCATCAAAGGACAAGACATCCGATGCGAGGTTTACACTTTTAAATGGAAGAATCAGACCAAACAGCTAACAGTACACATGTTTATGAAAAAAACTAACGGGCATTGAACCTTGAATAACTACAGAGCTGTTGCTAGGCAATAGCATTAAGGGAGGGACGAGCTGGCGACGCAGATCATGGAAATTCTCCGTGGACCAGATGTTCTCATTATGGTTCAGCCTTCACTTAAGCTAGTGTGTGATTCTGACTGGCCTTGACCTCTGGTTCCTGCTCCTCCAAGCACCTCCTCACTCAATGACATTCATTCACTCACCTACAGTATTCAAGGGCCGCTCCGCACCTCCTCGCCAGAACGCCGCCTTACATTGTGGTAGAGTTACTTCAGCCAAACTCCTACCGATCTGTCAAAGCCCTTTTCTTTAGTCTTTGCCTCAGGATCACCTGCACACAGAACGTTTGCATAAGACCAGAGAGGAGAGGGGGGGAAAAAAAATCAGTTTTGATATGTTGTGGTTAGAAGTTGTGGCCTTGTAGCTGCTACGAGTGGCTGGTCGTTCTTACATTAATGCTTAATGTGTTTAAACCAAACAGAAAAATAACCCCATGTTTTCTTTGCCGCTTAGTCAGGCAACAAGAAACCCAATTAAAAGCACTATATATACTTAGAGCAGTTCAATACGAATAGCATAAGAATATACAGTAAGGTATTGTTTCTCCTTCAAATCGTTTCTTTCTTTGAAACATCCCAGCTTATATTGACAAGGTGTGGATTTCATAAGTGAGGAAAGCTGTAACAATTATGTTAATCATTCGTATACAGCTTTAAGATTTTA